>NC_052617.1:33047271-33304962 GCF_016545825.1 Eucalyptus grandis | reverse complement strand
TGGCTAATGAAAAATGATGATAGGTTTCGAGGAAAAGCACAAGATCAACATACTGTAAAAATGAAATGCCATAACCAATTTTGGTAAACCGATAGATTGAGATATTGAATTTACATCACTTGCTAGGGCGAGGGGAACCATTGTACTCTAGCTTTCAACTCCCATTTGAGACCGGGTATCGTTGGCAAAGTAGAGAAAAGTGTGCATAACTTTCTACCTTGAGCAAGGATAACGAGGTGACTTCAGGGTGGCGTTGACGAGATGTGAGAGTGTGAGGCCAAGAGAGGGTGGTGTTGGCAGGGTGAGAGGAAGAGAGAATGGTGAGAGAGAGAGAGAGAGAGAGAGAGAGTCTTTTTTTTGAGTGTCTATGAATGAAAAAGGAAAATGAGAGAGAGAGAGAGAGAGAGAGAGAGAGAGAGAGACGGATGTAAGGAAGAGGTTGGCCAAGGTGGAGAGATGGAGAGAGATTAAAGTGAGTTATGTGTGCTCAAGAGTGCGCTAAGTGAATAATGGAGAGTCCTCTTGGAAATGAGCGGGAACCTTGAACAAAAAAAAAGAAAAAAAGAGAGGGAAGCTAGAATTGGGAGAGAGGAGAGAGAGGGTGCCGACCATGAAGCAGGGGAGATGAAAAAGAGGAGGTACTCCACTTGTACTCTCAATTGACATTACTAATATCTCCTTTGTCCCCAAAAGCACACAAAGTACTAGGTTTGGTGAGGGATGATGGAAGGTTATTGAGGTTTTGACATAGGTTTTATGGGCCGGGCCTAGTTGGTCATCAGGCTGAGCTTGGTGGGCTTGAGCTCTCCTTGTCTTCCAAGTTATTCTAGTTGGGCCTAGGTCGGGTTAGGGTGCTTGGTGGGCCAATTAATAAGGCTTAATGAGCTTGTATTGAGCTAACAAGCCCAAATGGGGTTTACCACAAAAAATAAATTGGGCCGGCAACATTGGTCGATTCTAGAGCCTCCGTTTATAAAAAAATTGATCTATGATGTCCTAGTTTTTTTCTTTTTTGAACAGACAAAACATAATTGTATTACTAGGTAACGTTTATAGCAAATACATCACTAGCATCAGCACACAACAAATCCAAAAGAACATATGGGGGGTTATTAACCCAATTCCTAGGGAGACAACCCATTCAATGGGCTTTTGCTAGCTAGTCGGCCACCTTGTTCGTATTTCGACTACAATGGGCTAAAGTGAGTCCTAACAACTCTTCTAGTTTGCGCTTGGCCCGGTTCACTAGAAGCTGCATCTCCCAACTTAGGGTATCTGAAGTGAAAACCCCATTCACTAGCGTAGTACAATCAGAGTGGCTATGTATCTCTCTTTCAGATCTAATCAGGGCCAGCGTTGAGGAAATAAAATCTAGGGTTTCAACCAAAGCTTTTGCCTCTGCTTGCTCAGCCGATCTCACCTCTATAGTTTTAGTAAACCCATCAATAATTCTACCAAGAGCATTCCTGCAGATGCAAGCCACAGCTCCATTCAAGGGGGGCTTGCCGCTGGGTGCGAGGAAAGTTGATGTTATCCTCTTTGTGCAGATTTGGGCTTGTGCTTTGATTGTGGCCGCCAACAGCCTTTCCTCTTCGCAGATTTGTCCTTCCCCTGTGGCCGATGCCGGGGCTGCTGGGCAGACGAGGATGTTGTGAAGGCTCGGAGGTGTTGCTGGGTAGATCAATGCCAACGTCAGCCACTCCTCTTTCTAGAAAGTTAGACAAATCAGGCAAGTGTGTACCCTGTTTGGGCTAGCGTTCCTGCAGAGGTGCATCGCAAGTATTTGGAGCAAGTGTTTGGGCTAGCGTTCCTACAGAGGTGCATCGCAACTCCACTAGGGAGTGGGTGTCACTACAAGGTGCCGAAAAGTCGATCTACCTCTTCTCTATTCAGATCTGGGCTCTTTTGTTGTTTACGTCCGCCATCACCCTCTCCTCTTTGCAGATCCGGCCTTCCCTTGTGCTTGGCGTTATAGCTGCTGTGCATACATGGGTATGATGAAGCGTCGAAGGAGTTGGTGGTCGGATTGAAGTCGCCATTCGCCATTTCTCTTTCCAGATCCATTTCGCCCTTGTGGGTGGCATCCAAATCGCTGGACAAAGAAAGAATGGCCTTACCTTGTTTGCTGTGTCTGGTGCGATCAGATTGTTTGGGCAACCATGAGAGCAATAATGAGGCGGAGGTGTTGCTATCATCGCCATTCTTTTCACTGATAAGATTTGGACCCATGGGTAGGTGAGGGACATCGAATGCCACTTCGTGTTCCAGATTTGTTGTTACCTTGTATCCAGCATTCAATCTGGTCACCATTGGAGAAAGGGCCAAGCCCTGTGTGTTGTGGGTGGATCGAGCTTACTGTCTTGTTTCGTGCAGGTGAGGGTAGCCACAGCTGCGAGCAAAACATCCTGTATGTTTCTAAGAGCAGGCTATGTTGATATCCCTCTGGTTCAAGGTGGATTGCTTGTCTTCAGTTTTCTCGTTTTTTTTAGGTGGGATCCTTTCCCTGCAGGTTCTAAAAAATTGGGGGTCACTACGCACGTTAGATTCATGATCGTCCTCAACTTCACTCCGGGTCAGATCAGGTATTGGGGAAATGGAGGTTGGGGAATTGGTAGACATGATTCGTAGCTCTTCTCTCGTTGACTGTAGCTCCGAGGGTAAGGCTGAGATATTTTCAGTACTGTGCAATGGAGTTTGTTTGCTTGAGTCTAACTGTGGCATCCCAAAATTCATGGCAACCTCAAAATACATTAAGACCTATGGAAATGTGATGGAAGTGTCATTGATTCATGTTATGATCATTAGACCAAAGAATGGTAATAGATTAAGACTGAGTACTTTAATGGAAATGTATCTTGTGTTCATGGGTAAATTTGATAAGAAGGATTTTGGTTCTTGACCATGCACCTTATAGATTTGATTCTTATGGTTTAATGTTGCAAGTTTTTGGCGATATTATTTTGTGATTAGGTATTTATCTAAGTAGGAAATTAAGGTGGGATTAATTGGAATAATGGTGGGCTGGATAATTAAGAACCAAACCAACCCATAGCCCCACCAATCGGCCATATGGACCTGGCCCGCGAAGCCCAAAGGAGAAGAAGGAGTAGCTGTCGACCAAGCTGGCCCAAGCCCAGCCGGATAGAGCCCATCTTGCATGGCATTTACCAAGTGCCACTTGCATGCAAAAAAATGATTACAAGCTAATTATGAGGGGGAAGAAAATAGAGAGGATGAGGGGGGTGGATTAAGCAAGGAAAGGGAGAGAAAGAGAGAGTGTCGCGCGAAGAGAGAGAGTAGAGAAAGAGAGAAAGGAAATGAAGAAAGGAAGAGAGAAAGGGGAGACCGTGCGTTCGAGAGAGAAGAAGGAGGTCTGTTTGCTGCCGATCGTCCGCCTAGTTGCCGCCGTTCGTTCGTTGCCTTGCCCCTCTGTTAGTTGCTTGCTGTGTTTGCTTGAGCTAGAGGCAAGTAGAGTCTGAAATCCTACCATTTGCTTGCTGTGCTATGAGTGTAGAAAATGGTGAACTTTGGTTATGGTGGAAGTGATGAAATTTTGAAGCTTTAGGGAGAAATTTGTTGGCCTAGCATGCTGTTTTCTGGAAAAATCAGTTTGACCCTTCATGAGTTTGTGAGCTGCATGTGACTTTTTAGTTGGAATCTTGCTTTGATCTCTGAATGAAAGTTGTAGAGAACATCTTGAGGAATAACATACTAAAATTTGAGATAAAACGGACAAGGATTTCCTGGTGAAACGATTTTCCTTTGGAGAAATTAGATCTGGAATGAAAGTTGTAGGTAATATTCTGAGGTATAACATACTGAAATTTTAGAAGAAACGACATATGTAGGTCAGTGAAACGAGTTTCCTTTGAAAGAAGATAATATGGAAAAATGACACCGAGAACAGGGGGAATTAATCATCTATATCTATTAATCTAGAACGATTTGGGTTTTGATTTCTTCACAAGATATTTACCTTTAGGACTTTTCTATAACATATAAAAATTTCAGAATTTTTGGAGTTCATTTGGATATTTAATTTAAATTACTTCCGAAACTGTGCAAGCTGAAGTGTTAAAAATTTTGAAAACTGTGATGCATAGACCGTACTGTTTTATGTGAGATTCTTTTGGTATGGTGTTTTTCATGAGATATCTGCCTTTAGGTCTCGTCTATAATATGTGAATTTTTCAGAATTTATTAATACCATTTACTAATTTTCTAGAGTTTTAACTAAAGGAGTGCATTCTGTTTTATCCGAAAACTGATGCGTTTTCAAAAATAAATGAATTTTTCCATGTGATGTAATGCTTTGAGCGGTTGATTTTGCTGCATATGTAATGACATATGGCATGTTATATGGCATCAAATGCCATGTTGAAATTGAGATACATGTGTGAATATAAATTAAGATAATAACAAGACCGTCGGAGGTGTGAGCCGACTATGCCTCAGGAGTTCGAGATGCCTGGAGTGCGTGTGCCAAATGTTTTCGAGAGTTTCGGGATGCTCGGAGTATGTGTGCCAGAAGCCTCGAAGGTGTGTGCTGGGGGGGATACCTCGTGATGCTAGTTGGGGTACGAGATGCCTGGAGTGTGTGTGCCGGATGTCCGGATGTGTGTGCCGGAGGTTCCTCACGATGTCAGGTTGGATGCGAGCAATAAATTGAGGAATGCAAACACTGGTCCCTGGAAAGATACAAATTAAGACTGTATCATGTGCATGGATGCGTACATATTGCATGGGATGAATCTCATGGGAATGCAAGCATGAAGTGCATGGTGATATATGCACGTTGCATGGTGATATATGCATGACTGCTTGATGATAAGTGAATGGTGGTATATGCACGTTGCATGATGATATATGCATTGCTGCAAGGTAAGATATGCTTGAATGCATGAATGATATGTGTTTTTATTCATGATACCTTGATTGTTCTGTTTGATGCACTGTGTAGTTTGGCGGATCTTTACTGCTGAGTGGTTGTACTCACCCCTTTTGGGGATTAACATTTCAGATTAGAAAGATGCCTCTTTCACCAGTTGTGCGTGATACCTTCTATGGCATACCTACAGACGTTGAGGTGGAGTGCATCGAGCATTCTTGTATTAGTATACCTGGTCTGAAATATGTCTGAGTTCGAGTATTGGTGATGTATGACGTGAGTTTCACTGATGGCCTTATTATCCAAGAGTTTTTGTTCGTTCACATTCGACGCAATGGGGTGATGCTGGGGATGTTACCGTCGCCGCCGCCCGATGCACCGGGTTAGGTGTGATGGCACGTATGACTGGTGGGAGCTGACGTTTTCTTTTTGGGGATAGCCGACGCTTGTCGATGGAGGGATGTACATGTTTCATATAGGGTCAAGTTCTCTTTTGGGTATAGCCAAGTATAGTTAAAAATCTTGACATTTTTGTTGTTGTATTGACCCGAAATGTCCATCATGAAAATATAAATAAAAGTGAATCGGTTTTATCTTTTCTTCTGGTGCGTAGTTGGTGTGCATTGCATTATTGTTATTGGAGGGAGAGATGGTAAGACTCATTTATGCTTCCGCTGATGAACTGCGCTGGGACCTTTACAAAAAAAAAATGGAAAAGTTTTTTATTGATCCACCCCTATGAACCATGGTTTCACTTAAATTTAAAAGTTACATTATTGGTATGTAGTAGGATGAGTGTCAAGTAATCTGTGGTGACCCTAACGGATTGGGGGCCGTCGAGGGGTGCCACACTAACGATGATATGTCTGTGAAGGCAGGTTCGAATGATGCATCGATGTTGATTTTGAGAACACTGGGCCTTGAGGGTTGCCATTTGTTATGTAAGTCAGCGTCTTTCTTCCGTTTCTCTGATTTAGGATTCCATGTGGCAAAACTTTCTTGTAAATTGATGGCTCTAAACAGGGTGTGATGAAAATTGAAGGGACTCTTCTTGAAGATGAAATGGTTTCTATCCTTCCATATGCACCATAATGCATTCACAATTAGTTCAAAGTTATCTGACTTCCTTGATCTTGTCTGAACTTTACTCAACCATTCATCAAATCTGGTTAGCCCCACTCGATTCACTTTGACTTGCACGGATGGCTCGGTCCATAGCTGTGTTATTCAAGGGCCAAGAATGAGTGTATGTTCAATCGTCTCCGGTTCGATGCCGCATAAGGGACATATAGGTGTAGGTACTATCTTCCTTCTATATAGGTTATCCAATGTGGGTAAGGCATTCTGACAGGCACTCCATAGGAAGAAATTTATTTTCGGTTGTATAGCTACGTTCTAGATATGTTTCCATAAGTCTGGGTTACATTGGTAGTATGTAGTTGGCGTTTGATCTTGTGGGGTCATTGTGCACTTTCTATTTAGCAAATATCCACTCTTCACCGTATAACTTCCCGATTTATTGCTTATCCAAACCAGTTTATCTTTTGTAGTTGGTAGGCCGACAGGGATGGCTAGAATTTCTGTCACTATCTGATAATCAAACAATGACCATAAGAGGGCTTCTTTCCATTCAACATTTTCAAAGTCTATCAACTCCGCCACTTTGCAAGGTTCATTTCTTAATGTGGGTCCTCCAATTATTCCTATCTTTAGCCATTTATCTATTATGATTGAAATTTTTTGTCCATTCCCCACAGCCCACATAACTTGAGGGGCGATCGCTTCTCTCCCTGCCAACAAACTTTGCCATCCCCAGGATGGGCGTGATCCTTTTCTTGCTTGCCAGAAGTTACAATTCGGAAAGTATATGCCTTTTATAAGTTGACTCCATAAAGTATCGAGGTGCTTAGAGAGGCGTCGGGCTTGTTTTCCTAACATAGTGATATTAAAGGTGAGGAGGCCTTAAAGCCAAGACCACCTTCCTCTTTTTGGAGCTTGAGAAGTTCCCATTTTCTCCAATGTAGACCATTCGCTTTGTTGTTGTTTCTCCACCAGAAGTTAGCTATTTTCTTTTCAATAGTTTTGATAATAGATACTGGGATTTTAAAAATGGACATTACATACTGGGGTATAACTTGCACTATTGATTTGAGAAGTGTTTCCTTACCAGCTCTTGATAGCAAATTTTCCTTCCAACTTTCCAGCTTCATATTTATTCTAGCAAGAATCCATGCGAACACTTCTTTTTTGGAGGCATCCCAATCCGAGAAGGGATTCCTAGATATTTCCTTGTTTTCATAATTTCGGGAACTCGTAGCTCAGACGCCATGTTTCTCCATAGTTGTTCAGGACAACCTTTGCTGAAAAATATCCCTGATTTGTTGAGATTTATCGTTAAACCTGATGCACAACAATATTGGTGAAGGATAGACGCCAAGTTTTGACATTCTAAAATTGTACCATCTAGGAAAAATATAGAATCGTCTGCAAATAGTAAGTGTGAAAGAGTGGGACAGTTTCTATTCAATCAAATACCACGAAGTGTACCTGCTTCAAGGGCTTGCTTTATCATGTGAGAGATGACATTAGTCACAATGAAGAATAAATAAGGGGATAGTGGATCAGCCTAGTGAATACTCCAAGTTGGTTTGAAGTACGGTAGGGAAACCTCATTGAACTTAATGCTATAGGAAACTGTTGTAACACATTGCATGACCCACTTTACCCATTCTTCACAGAACCCTATCTTTCTTAGGCATTCCTGAAGGAAGTCCCACTCTAACCTATCATAAGCCTTCTACATGTTGAGTTTAAGGACAGCTTGGAATTTTCGTTGGTAGTCATGAGTTCTTAATCTATGAAGGACTTCCTGTACAATAAAGATATTATCCTGTATTTGCCAATTTCCCATAAGGCGCTCTGTTCTGCTTCAATTATGACTAGTAATAGAGATTTCAGTCTGTTTGTGAGGATTTAGGATATGATTTTGTAGGCAAAATTGCACAGACTTATAGGCCGATACTGTTCTATCTTTTCTGGATTTCGGGTTTTAGGAATGAGTGTGATTTATGTTTGATTTAGTGCTAGGTTTAGGGTTACAGTCTTGAAGAACTGTTGCACTTCTTGACATATATCTTCACTAACATCTTGCCAATGGTGTTGAAAAAATATGCCATTTAACCCATTCGGCCTAGGGGCTTTAGTAGGTCCCAGTTGGTGAGTAGCATCTTTAATTTCTTCCATGGTGACGTGTGTAATTAGAGATTGATTCATAGCTACATCCACCAAGGTTGGGATGTAATCTAGATTGGGTTGAAAGTTCCTATGTCCTCTCAACATATAAAGGTTTTTGAAGAAGTTAACTATCATGTCCTGAAGAGCTTCTTCATTCCTAACCCACTCCCCCTGCGCATTCAACAACATGGATATTCGATTCCTATTTCTTTGTTAAATAGTCGTTGCATGGAAGAACTTTGTATTTTTGTCCCCCCATTTTAACCATTTGATTCTTGATCTCATGCCCCAGAACATCTCCTTTTGTCGCCATAATGAGTCGATCTCTTGGTTAATGTGCTGAATTCTTTGCTGATCATAATGTATATCTTGGTTGTTCATCAAGGTCTGAAGTTCACTTTTCAACCTGTCTATCCTTTTATGTGCATTGGGAAATCTTCTTTTACTCCATGCAACAAGTTGTGTAGCCACTAACTGTAATTTGTCAACCATATTTTTGCCTTAGGAGTCTTCCCAAGTTCATTTGACAAGTCGCCTATAATCCTCATCTTCTGTCCAATAAACTTCATACTTGAAATCTCGAAGTTTGTGATCTGTTTTAGGAAAAAGGGACAAAAAATAGGACTGTGATAAGAGCCTATCACCGGTAGGACTATGACCTTTGTAGTTGGATAAGCTATTTTCTACTCCAAGGTACATAAGGCTCTATCCAACCTTTCTTTAACATTTTCTTCATCATTCCTTCTATTTGTCCATGTGAAAGCGCACCCCTTACTTTCTAGGTCCATTAAAGAACATGCATGTAAGAAGTCTCTGAAAGCTGTAAGACGAAAGTTTTCTGCCATCCTCTTTCCCACCTTTTCCCAATGGTACAAAACTTCATTAAAGTCCTCGATACACAGCTAAGGTAGATGATTCAAGACGCTTTCTCGTTGTATTTCCTCCCATAAAAGTACTCTATCATTAAAATTAGTTGGAGCGTGGAGGAAAGTGATTCTCATGAGCTGCCTGTTGTCGTGAAGTCGGCACTACACATTTATACGGCATTCGGAAGACGAATCCACTACTATGGTAACCGTTTCATCCCAAAAAATAGCCAAACCCCTTGAAATACCATCTAGATTCACCAAAAAAAACTATTCTGATACTTCAGTCTTCTTTGCAATCGCTGCACCATCTGCTCTTGGTTTTTAGTCTCCATTAAGAAGATTAAATTGGGCTGTTCCTGAGCCACTAGGGCTCTTAAAGCTTGAATTGTCATGGGTGAGCCCAACCCTTGACAATTCCAACTGAGTAGTTTCATGGCTGACTTGGTGGCTTATTAGGGTTAGCCACCAAAGCCTAGTGTGTTGACTTCTCCTCCTTTGTGATAGGAATCTCGACTAGATGTAATTTATCAATTGATGGCACCTTTGATGATTGTGCACCATACGGACAAAATCTCTTCACTTTTTTCGAAGTAGGAAGTTTTGTGCTTCTGGTTTTACCCTTGTTTTAGGCTTTTTCAGTTGCTAGCTGGTGCTCTCTCTCATATTCTTTTTCTTTCAGCTATTCAATATAAAGAAGCATCATAGATTCCTCATCTAGGCCCATCTAGGCATGCTGCCTCTTTTCTGTGGTCCTTTTTCTTCCCTTATGGTTATGGCTAGAGAATGTTGGAGAGGATCCACCTTTTGTTTCATATCCTCCTCTAAATATTGCTGACTTCGTATGGGTAAAGTAGGTTGCGCTTGTGTTCCTTTCGCCTACTGATCTTCATTAATTTCTGCAACAAGAGGGGATTCCCGGTACCATTTCTAGATCTTCAAGGAGTTCAACATGTTTCCCATAAAAAACTTTGCCATAAGGGCTGAGATCCTTGACTTCAGCACGTAACCAATTTCCGAAATTACGTGGTAAGTCCTCCTCCAGCCTTGTGGTTTCATATGGAATTTCTACCACAAGAGTAGCAATAGTGCGGGAGCTGCTCATATTTGAATTCTATCCACAATTTCTTGCTTCCCAAATTGATAATTACACCTATTTTAAGGGGGGATCCCAAGTGTAGATTAAAACTAAACAAATGAAATAAAGTATTTTAACAGCACGCCTTCGTTCCGGCGAGATTTCCTCCGATCGGCGTCGCGGCGTGGGTGGTCGGTCGACGGTGGCTTCCCGTGCCGTCGGCTAGCTGCCTCCGGGGTGATTTCTCCTTGCCTCTACGGTGGTTGGTGAGAGAGAGAGAGAGAACTCGTTGGAGGTCTCGGCGGCTCGTTGCTTTCCCGGCACTGTTCCTGCGGAATATGCTGCTGCTGATTCCAGTCGATCTGGCCGGCGGTTCGACCCGAATCTTGGTGGCAAGAGGCGCCTCTGGACGCTCTTCAAACCCCTGCTAAGCTCTCCCTGGTACGTCGCCTATTTCTGGATTAATGTGAGGCCGATGGGTTAGGGTTAGCGTTTTTTCTCTGCATCTTGCTGCTGCGATGGATGAGTCTACGCGGTTCCGGTTAAATGAGAAGGGGTTGAGTTCCCAAGCACCCTCTTCTCCTAGAAATGATCGACCCTCTTTGGATGGTCCTTCGTTGGTTGCGGATAAGCGGAATGCTCCGCCTGCTTCTGCTGGTTTCGCGAATTCGCGTACTGTTCCTGTAGTGCGCAAAGGTCGACCAGATAATAGGGGGCGATCCAAGTCCATTCGATCTCGTTCAAGGGGTGGATCGAAGAAGCCTACTCCTCGCACATGGGCGTCGGTTGCTAGTGCAGCCAGCAAGGGATATAGTCTGGGTTATAGGCTGGACTACTCCCCTCCTTAGATCGTGAACAACAGACTAGTCATACAAATGGATGAAACCGACATTCAAGCGGCGGATCCGAAGTTATATGATTGTCTTGTTGGCTATTTCATTGGTAAAAAACTGTCGTTTAAGCTTGTGGAAGAGTCCCTCAAGAGAGCTTGGGGATTGGTTTTGACTGAAGTTCTGTCGAATGGAAGAGGATTGTTCCTCCTTCATTTTTCTGACAAAGAATTCAGGAGGAAACTCCTAGAGGGCGGCCCTATAACCCTGGCGAGAATTCCTTTTATTTTACAGCAGTGGCAACCGGGTATCGGACTAAAGAGAGACTCTCATATGTCTGTGCCGATATGGGTGAGATTGAGAAACCTTCCCTTCGAGTACTGGTCTACTCAGGCGATTAGCAAGGCAGTAAGTTCTCTTGGTAAGCCTTTATATGTTGATCAAAGAACGGAGCAAATGTCTATGATATCGTTTGCCCGTGTTTGTGTTGAAATAACTGCTAGGCAAACTTTATATGATTGTATTGATCTGGTTACGGATGGGAGAACTGATGTTGTTGAAGTTGAGTATGAATGGAGACCATTAGTTTGCGCCAAATGTGATATGTTCGGCCATAGCTGTCAGAATACTGTTCCTGTTCCGGTTACTGAAGTGGGTGGCAAGATGGCTCATAGTCAAGCTACTTCTGTGATGAACCCTGAGTATGAATCATTGGTGAATAGAGGTAAAGGAGTGGTCGTACCGGCCTCATCCGAATATAATGATAATGATTCACGGGATACTCGGCGGGGTTTAGTTTCTGCAGTATCCTCTACTGATATGAATGCTTCTAGACCCTCGGTTGGGGTGAATCCAGCTCTCAGCAGATGGCTCCTTATCGCCCAGCTGAACCAATGATTGATCATGACTCCAATGCTGATATAGCTGAGCCTGAGGATACTGAGATGTGGTCGAAACAGACCAAGCGGAAGAATAAAAGACTAAGGAAGAAACAGGCCGCTAGAGAAGCAGCTGCTGCTGCTGCTGAAGCTTCTCGGGCGACTGCTGTCTCTAAGGCATCCTTCAGTCTATCACCTATCACGGAGGAGGACCAGCTGCTACAGAGGAATCCTTCTAAGGGAGAAGATGATCTGCATTCTCCATCAAATGTTAAATCGCCTGCTATGGCGTAACCTCTTTTGGTTTGGACCCGTCTATGATTGTCCAAGAGTCCTCTCAGGATGTATCCAGCTCAAGCTCTCAGGAGGAATCCTCTGATGATGATCTACCGAAAGTTGACGAACGTGTGAGTAAACCAAGTAACCATATGACTGAAAGACTACAAGATCACCTTGCTGACATGCTGGAAGCTTCCCCTCTCCCTGTCGGTCCGAAGAAGCCTGCTAAGGGCGCCAAGACCTCTAGGAAGAGGTAAGCCGTTCTCTCCTATGTTTTTTGGATGTTTTTTGGCTTCTGGAATATCAGGGGTGTCCTTGGTCCGCTAAGGCGCGCTGAAGTTAGGCGTTTTGTTGCGGTTAATAAGTTATGCTATATTGACTTACTTGAGACTAAAGTTCCCGAAGATAATTTTGAATCTATCTCCTTCACCCTCATCAGGGGTTGGAGTTGGGTTGCAAACTATAGTTGCTCCCCCCGTGGGAGGATTTGGGTTGGGTGGAACCCGGAGCTTGTCTCTTTCCTTCCGATTTCTATCACTGATCAAGCAATTCATGGGTGTCTTAAGTGTAATGATTCTGGTATTACTTGTTCGGTTTCTGCTATATATGGAGAGCACACTTTTGTCCGCCGTAGGCCGCTCTGGGCAGACTTGCAGCATTATAATGAGATATTTCAAGATACGGCGTGGGTGGTTGGAGGCGATTTTAATGCAATTAAGGACCCTTCCGATCGTGTTGGTAGCTCCACCAACTGGATCCCCTGCTTTGATGAATTTGCTCAATGTTTGGAGCAGACTGACTTGGCGGACCTCAGATTTGTTGGCCTTCGATATACGTGGTCTACATCGGCGGCGGGGAATTCTAGAAAGATGAGAAAGATTGATCGTGTGTTGGTAAATAGCAAGTGGAATGAGGACTTCTCCTTCTCTGAGGCGACGTTCCTTAGTCCGGGCATATCTGACCATTCACCGGCCATCGTTAAAGTTATTCATCCGCCTCGCACTTTGAAGCCTTTCAAATACTTCCATTTCTGGGAGGACCACCCTGATTTCAAATCCATTGTCTCACAGGCTTGGAGCACATTGGTGTATGGAGTTCCTATGTTTCAATTAGTCTCTAAACTCAAGCTCGTGAAAGCCCGTCTTAAGCTTCTAAACCGAGAAGAGTTTTCGAGATCTCGGGGGAGAGTTTCGAGGCAAGAGAGAACCTTAGTTCCATTCAGGCCCGACCTTCAAGCTGACCCGTTGAATCTCCATCTTGCTGAAAGGGAGATGGTTTGTCGTCGGGAGTTTGTTGTTTTGAGGAATCAAGAGGAGGCCTTTTTCCGTCAGAAGTCCAGAATTTTGTGGCTGAAAGAAGGGGATAAAAACACGAGATTCTTTCATCACTCGGTGAAGAGAAGGCAGCTAAACAATAGAATTCTTTCGATTAAAGACCCCTCTGGAATAGTTATATCCGATCCTTCGCTGCTGCCGTAGGTATTCATCAATTTTTTCTCTAACTTGCTATCCCCTCATGAGACGTTCTCTAAACCGTCTTGTGAAGAGTTAAAGAGTTACATCCGTCGCCCTCTCAACGAAGAGCAGATTGCTGCCTGCAATGTTCCGGTTTCGGATGACGAGATCAAGTCCACGGTATTCTCATTAGCTAAGGAAAAAGCCCCGGGCCCAGACGGGTTCTCTGTGGAATTCTTCAAATCTAATTGGGAAATCGTTGGTCCCTTGGTCTTATTGGCTGTTCGGGATTTCTTCCAATACGGGAGGATGCTCAAAGAGGTAAACGCGACAATCCTTACTCTTGTGCCCAAGATTTCCAATGCTAGTGCTGTTTCGGATTTCAGGCCGATCGCGTGCTGCAATACCATTTATAAAGTTATTACTAAGATCCTAGCTAATCGTATAGCGGGTGTGTTACATGATGTTGTGAGTCGTTCTCAAAACGCATTTGTTAAGGGAATGAGAATTAGAGATAACATTCTCATTGCCCAAGAGCTTTTTGCGGGTTTTCATCTTCATCCGTATCTCCCCAAGTGTGCGGTGAAGGTAGACTTTCACAAAGCTTATGACACTGTTGATTGGGATTTTTTGGAAAAGGTTCTCCTTGCTTTCGAGTTCCCGGTTGAGCTTACAAGACTAGTGATGGCTTGTGTTCGGTCTCCATCATACTCTATAGCCATTAACGGTGAACTTCATGGTTTCTTTCGCGGAGGACATGGTCTCGCAGGGGGAGATCCCATGTCTCCTTATTTGTTTACTTTAGTTATGGAAGTATTCTCGGAGTGTTGATATCCCGCACGGCCAGCCAGGACTTTAAATACTTCGGAGGTGTAAACCGGTCCGATTGACTCACTTATTCTTCGCCGACGACGTCTTTCGTTCGTCAGCGGACTGGTTCTCGGTGTCCACTCTAAAGAGAGGCCTCGACATCTTTTCCTCATGGAGCGGACTCTACCCGAATAAGAGTAAGAGTGAGATCTTTATTTCTGGAGGTGACCAATCCATTCGGAATAGAATTCTCTGGGCATTCGGTTTTCAGGAAGGTAAACTCCCTGTCCGGTACTTGGGAGTCCCTATCATTTCCTCTAGACTGAATAAGGCTGATTGCATTGCTTTGACGAATCGCATTACTGCTAGAATTCAATCGTGGGCGCATCGGTTTCTATCGTTCGCGGGTAGATTACAGCTCATCCGTTCAGTGCTTCACGCCATTCAATCCTTTTGGTCGAGTGTTTTCACTCTTCCTTCCTCTGTGGTAACTAACATTGAACGTATTACGAGACGGTTCTTATGGAAAGGTACGGCCTTGGGTCGGGAGGCGCTAAGGTTGCGTGGGAAGACGTTTGTCTTCCAAAAGCGAAGGTGGTTTGGGGATCCGAAACCCGAGGGAATGCAACAAAGCTTCAATGGTAAAATTTATTTGGATCCTTTTCTCCGACAAGGAATCTCGTGGTGCCGTTGGATCCACTCCATCTTCTTATCCAAGAGGAACTTATGGAATGCACCTCAACCCAGAGCATGCTCCCTGGTCTTGGAAGAAAATTCTCCAGCTTAGAGGTAACTTTGAAGCTCCTTTAGATGGAAGGTTGGTAATGGTTTCTCTCGTGTCCCTTTGGCATGACTATTGGTTGTCGTGTGGCCCTCTTAATTCATTTGTGCCTCCATCGTTCAGAACCGCTCTTCATATTCCCGATAATGCGGTGGTTGCTGATTTATTTTGCCGTTAGGCCGGTCCTTTAAGGAGTTCTTACTGAGATGGGGTATATCCCTCCCGAACTTATCTTTAAGTAATGACAGATTTATATGGTGCGGTCATCCATCGGGCATCTTCTCGGTTGGATCTCGCTTGGAATGTTATTAGGAGTAAGAAAACTCCGGTTAAAGCGGGCTCCTCGATTTGGGACAATGCCATTGTTCCTCGGTACCCGATTCATCCTCGGCTTATCGTGAAGAATCGACTTCCCACGCAGAGTATGCTTCTATCCTATGGGCGCATAAACTTCGGTGTATGTGCATTCGCAGCGAAGTCCCCGATTCTAGAGACCATCTCTTCTTCGGATGTCGCATCTCGACTTCTCGGCCTTCTTTTGGGCCGCCGGATGCAACCTTCCTTGGAGAAATCAATGCTGGAGTGAGGTACTCTCTTGGGCTCGAAAGTTCCTAACTGGAAATGATTTCTATCATAGAATTGTCCGGCTCTCCTTCGGGGCCCTTTGTCATCTCATTTGGAAGAAGAGGAATGCAATCATCTTCAGAGGTGAATCCCTTGTCGTTCCGGCGCTCAAAAACCACCTAATTAAGGTGGTTAAGGACAAGGTTAGTACCTTCAAGAATGTCGATCCCGCTCCGAGGAACGAGCGGCTTCGAGAGAGGATGGGGCTTTGATCCGGCAGTCTTCTCCTCGGTCTCCCGTTGATCCTTCTTGTTTTCCGTATCTGGTTGTAATTCCGTTCTTTGCCTTTAGGTAGAGTGCAGGAGGTTCGGAGGTTGTCTCCGTTTGTCTTCTTTCTTCCTTAGGAGTTTCGTTGCTTATCGTGTAGCCTTGTGCTCTTTTACATCGGATCCCCCTCACTTTGCCGCCATTGGTCAGAGTGTGGGTTATGGTTCCGATCTTTTGTAAGCTTCCCCTCTTTTAATTTAATTACCTTTACCAAAAAAAAAAAAAAAAAATTATGGCTTCGTCGACTTTATATGTGCTATTTCCTTTGGCTTCCAACTTCACATCTATAACTTCATCGATTTTGGAGGCTATATCTTTTATAACTTCCTTTGTCACTCTGCCAAGTGGGAGTCCATACAGGTTAATCCAAAAGGGACAGTGATCAAAATCGTAACAGATTTCTAGGATGTCAAGATTGCATTGCTGAAGCACAAGGAGGTTGCTTGCAAAAGACCACGGCCCAAAGTCTAACACTTTCTGTTTTTCAGCTGCGAACTTGAAGGAAAATGAGAAGAAGCCTGGTTCTAGCAAAGTACAAGATACATTCTCCATCTTCCATGCCCTTTTCATAGTGTTGAGAAAGGCTTGAAAGTTCACATTTGGTCTAGAATAGAGTTTTCCAAACAATGTTAACCGGCATTCTGTTAGTTTTTCTTTAGAAATTCTTTGTTTAACATCTATCACATCATCCTCAGACCATAGACTACCTAAGCTTCTACACAAAGCCTCTACTCTACTATCATCAAATGTTTGATCAGTCATAATTCCTTCCCTACTGTTAGACCCAATGAAGATAAAAAGGAGCTACCTCAACACTGAGTAATCGAACAGGCGTTGTAACCTTTCAATAAGTCAGCATGTCTTTCGCTCTTGCTAGCGAGTAGCTGGAGTATGGTTGGGGACACTACAAAGATCAGAAATGCGAACCTGCCTCCCCTCGACCATAGGTGATGTTAGTCGACATGTCAGTCCATACAGGATAGAGTTAGGGAAAACGATGGTGGGGGCAAGGTGAAGACAGAGAAAAATGGCAATATTAAATATTGGGGGTTGAATAAGTAGTTGCGGCCAGAGGGGTTTTTCAATGGCTTGGATTGCCGATGCTTAGGGTTTTAGGGGTAGACATGAAAGTAAAAGGTAATTGTGATCGAGGAGGTGCAATTCGACTAACAATGACGAGTTTAGGGTTTTTGGAGTCGATTGATATGGGTTTAATGACGTGAGACAATTAGAAGAGGTTTTGGTGATTACTTGAGTGGGAAATGCAGTTGACAGAGTAGAAACATGGCAACAAGTTCAAAGATAACTCTTCAGAAAGAGAAAGGGGATTGTTTCAGAGTATTATTGAGGGTAAAGCTCTTCAAGAGAACTTACGGTGCTACAGAACCGAGAGAACTACCATGCAGTAGGGAGAAACCAAAGCGTCTGGGAGGAATCAAACATGTAGTATGATGTCCCTAGTTTAAAAGTGCAAAAAAAGTCCAACGGGAAAAATGAATGTGACAGCATTTTCATTCAGGAGTTAGATTGTGTCATTAATGGTGAATTCTATCCTCAATTGTTATGGAATGGACAAATGATCTATCCGAATGGAAACCTCACTACTAATGATCTATCGTGCCTTTAGCTTTTTACATGCAGAAGGAAATAGATAGAGCGTTGCATAAATTAATTGGTTTTATAAGGGATTAAATTCCACCATTGTTACCAAAAAAAATAAATAAATAAATTCCACCATTGTTAGTGAAATTGATCCCTAAGAAAATTTCTTTAAATAAGCATGACAAACTTGCAAGCATATTCGGGTGTCTATAATATGGTTGGCTTTAGGAATTGCTCCTCATCTACATTCTCAACCTTTGTTATCTTTGTAGTCTTCATAATCTACATCTACAGGTTCATCTCACTATTGAGACTGTAATTCATTCGCTCTACTAGTTGTCTCATGACACCTCTATTGACGCATAATGGTCTTGTCATAGTTCACGTCTCTATTGACTAGAAAACCAAGTGACTAGAATTAATGAATTACTTCCTATGGATTTCCACCCCACGTGCATAATTAGAAATATGCACTTCTTCTTCCTCGACTCAATAGTAGATGATGAAAATTGATTGACTAGGTAACGAAATCATGTTCACTGCTTTAGCAAAAAATTCCTTGCCTAGTTTTGCATATGAAAGCATACACTGAGCTTGCTTAAGTAGAATTCAATTCATTTTACAACATTATTTTATCGTGGTGTCTCAAATATTGTGTTGTATTTGCATTCCCTTCTTTTTGGCAAAATTTAGTAATCCCACTATTTGTTATGATACTTGATTTGCTTACCTAACTACTTCTCAATCAGCTCAATTTAAACTTCTTAAATCAATCATCTACCTCGAATTTGTACTATAAAAAGTAAAGTCGTACATTGTGCAAAAAATTGTCAATGAATGTCAATATATATCGGGCACTTTCTTTTGAAGGATGTGGATATGGGCCCTAGATGTCTGAATGATGTGTGATTAGCCGGCTTTTGGTCAAATGCAAGCTATACTGAATTTAATCTAGTATCATTTTCCATTAGATGCGATGCTTACACAAGTCCAACTTTCATGTCTTTTGACCATTCAACAACTCTCTCTCACTCAACATTACCGTGCCTTGCATCTATTAGTGCAAACAACCCCCACTGTACATCCCAATTTCAATTGTCCCAATCCCCCCAAGCTTGCAAACTATGTACTTCCCAGAAGAACTATACCACTATTTGCAACTTGGAAAGTGATAAATTATTTCATGCGATGCATCACATGATGAGAACACATCTCATGTAATTGCTCGACAAATCATAGAGCATTACCTTGCAACTTTCAAAATACTAACGCCTTCAGCGAAAGAAGTGATCTCAATTGGATGTACTACACAAATCGCCGCGTGAGATCCATGAAAAAGAAACTTGAAATATTGAAATGGCTCGTGGACTTCTTTCTTTGTTTAGCTATAGAACCACTTCTCGAAATATATAGACATCGTATTCCTTCTCCAACTTGGACTCCAACATTGTAAAGGATACCAGGAGTTCAAATGGCAGAGATTAGGATGTTCACAAAATCCAACGTCCACACTTTCTCTTAATCGATAGGCTTTCCTATAATTCAACTCGGATCAGGCCTCACTCACTGAGTTCAAAATCAAGACATTTTCTAACAATACTCAAGCTCGGTCTGCCTACTAAGCGTGTTTAATCAACAGGCCCGAAATATTAGTGAATATCATCGATTCACTAATTGAATCTTCTTGTTGCATCCAAAGAAAAGGAAATTTACAACAACATGGCGAGAACATTTATTAATAGATGCACAAGAGGTACATTACAAATTATGTTTTGTACTAAAGAAAGCCATTAGTGATGAAACGTGAACATAACGTTTCCTCAACTTGTGCTCTCACTCCAAACATGCATTTAACGACTTTCCCATTAAAAGTCTCTACATTATATTTGACCAGAAGCAATGTTCTCTTTTCATTCATATCTCATATGTCATGCCAACCCTTAGAAGCCTATTCTTTGGGATCGCCATAATTTTATCACCTTGCCTAAAATTTTTCCTGAGACAACTGTAAGCGTAGTCGACAATGATCTTCTTGAACACGGATGATTTCGGCTCGGCGACCACCTCGGCTTCCCCGAGGAGGTACACCGCACCCCTCTCCATTGCTTTCTGCACGAATTGCATCTCCTCTTCGGCCAATGGGATCGGATTAAATGATTGGATAGAATTGGAAGAGAGATTGGACCGGTTTGACTGCGGCAGCGACTCCCCCATTTGGACGGTTGATCCCTCGGCCTGTCCAACTTCTGCTAGCAATGTCGAATGGGGTCCACTGTTGTGATCATTGTTCACGGCCTCGAGCAAGTACTCATGCCGGATGAATTCCTTCAAGTTTTCCGCCATCTGGCGCTCAAACTCGTGCGGCTCCTCGATCTTGTCGTTGTATCCATACCGCACAACACAGCGGAACATCCCGAAGCCCCTTGGTTCGACTTGCTTGAACAAGAACCGCTCGTCAAGCGCGACCTTGCTGATCGGGAGGTTCTTGATTGAGACGAGCACTAGAACCGAATGGATAGACGGAATATTTTTCACAAAATGTGAAAATATTGGAGGAATGCCCTGCACGAGCTCAGAGTAGAGGAAGGCGACCCCGGGAACCCGGTTGATGCTTCGATTCACAGCAAGATCTCTGACGAACTCGGCTGAGACCTTGTTCTTGAGCTCGTACATGTACCGTTGCCTGTGGACGTAGTGCCAGGTGGCCATGATGAACATGAGGAAGGCGGCTAACACAAGCGGCAGGAAACCACCCTGTCTGAATTTGTAGTAGTTTGACGTGAGATAAAGCAATTCGATTGAGCCGAAGATGGTGGCGAAGAGCACGATCCACCATATGCTCGTCTTCCATATCACGAGCATGATGAGAGTGACGAAGCAAGTCGTGATCAACATGACACTCGCCACAGCAATTCCTACAACCAAATATTCATGAGACAAACTAAATAATATAAGCCACCAAATTAGGTCCAAATGAATATGACCCTACTAGAAATCTTGAATGGAAATGAGAGCTCTATTTGTTTCGCAGAAAATGAGTTATTATTTTCTTTTAAGATAATTACTTGTAACACTTACAAAAATGAACGAACAAAAAATATTTTCACTATCGATATTAATGTTTAGATATGAATTGTTGTCGGTAATGAAACATTTTTAATTGACTAATCATTTTAAGTGATATAAGCGTTTAGTTTTTGAAAAATCTTTTTCAAAGCATTCATTTTTTGTGAAACAAATAGAGTCAAAATCAATTTTTTTTTTCCATGGAGCCATGTGTTTTGGACTTACCGTAAGCGTTGCTGATGTTGGTTGTGGACCGGAAGCACACAGTGACCAGGACGCAAGCTATCATGAGCATGTAGTTCACCTCCGGTATGTAAACCTGCCCCTCGTACTTGGCCGACGTGTGAACCACCTTGACCCGTGGGAAGCAGCCCAAGCTCAGCGACTGTGAGATGATGGCGAACGCCCCCGAGATCATTGCCTGGCTCGCGATGATCGCTGCGGCAAGCGCAATCCCGAACATGGGCCAGTACAGCGGTCCTGCCCATCGATCAAGGCAGTCACGGAACATCGTCAAAGGTGGGCTCCTTTACACTGTCGGCAGGAGGCCTTATTATCTTTTGTGGGCTCATTTTAAGACATCGCATGCGATTTACCTTTGGGAGCTTAATTCGGGTCGATTTTCTAATTCTCAGTGATGGCAATCATACTAATCATTTTTCTTGGCTAGACCACACCTATTATGAAATTTAGATGAACTGTGGTATTTCAATTTTACATACCTGGGACTGAGTCATAGAAAGTGTTGGCATAACTTGTAGGGTTCTTCATGAGAAAAGCTGCTTGTCCGCTATATACGGTCACAAGTGTAGGAAATAAGATGAAAGAGGAGATGATCTGCATCAATTGGAAACCCCAACAATCAACCTCAACAATGGGAACACATGTGCTAGCACTAATTGATCTGCATCAATTAGTGCATAGGACTTAAATACATCGCCTGACGATAGTCTATATAAGAAAATGTTCAGTGGACACTTTTAATTTTGTGGTTCATGAAAAAAGAGAGAACTAAATTATGTGCGTTCGGATTGGGACCCCGAATTCGGCGAGCATGATTCAGAAATTTTGTGCTTTTGTTATTGGCATCATTTCCTCAATGGATGGAGTCATGAGGACAAAAAATTATAATCAAAACAAAATTGATTAACTGTTCTTAGATAAGTCGAAGGGAGCCTCCTTGTGTTGAAAGTTAAGGCAAAGGAAATTGTATCTACTTACTTGGATTGCTCGAACATTGAAATGACCCAGATCAGCAAACATGGCCTCAGTGCCTGATTCAATTCAACCATCTCTATCAATGAGCTTTAAACTGTGACCTACATGTTTAAAGAAAAAGCAAAAAAAAAAAAAAAAAAACACGTGTGGACCTGTAATGCAGAGGAAGATGCCGCCGAGCGAGATCCAGGCTTCCTTGCCATTGCGTTTGAAGTAGTCGCCGATGTACTTAGGGTTGAAGGCACGCAATACACCGATGTCATACTTGATCAGGTTGAAGAGCCCTATCCCGATAAGGGACGTGAACCAAATTAAGATGATGGGCGCGAAGGAGAACCCGATGCGATCTGTCCCAAACCTCTGGACGCTGAAAAGGATTATCAGGATCGCCATCGATATCCACACCTGAGCATCTGCATGTCCATACATAAATTTACGTCCATCCATGAATTAGTATATGCGTGACAAAAAGAAGAGAGTTGTATATTGATTTTAGAACCACATTTGTATTTTCTATTTGCTAATAATATTTACCTGTGTTCAGTGAGTTGATCCCGCTCATTACTGAAAGAACTGCAGGAACCCAAAAGAAAGACAAAAGGACCAGAGATGTTATCTTAGCTTTCGAGATGTACAAAATATCTAGTTTATTTTGTGATAAAGGGTTGATGTTTCTTCCCAAAACCTTCGACACGACTAATCGGAAGTGTACATGTGCAGTACCCAAAGAAAAAACAATTAAAGACACTTTCTCCTTAAAAAAGAGGAAACGGATTCTGTGGACTTTTGTTTTAACACGACGTTGTGAAATTATCGGTTTTGACAATGTCGAAGTCTGCATCGTAACATTGGCAAAAAAAAGTCCCTATCGTGTTGTGCACTATTAGGAATCCTTGATATCATTTTTCAAATGATTTCCATATATAACGATTGAAATTTCATTCAACTGTGAGTACATGAAAACGAAAAATTGCCAAACATCTGTTGTGTTGTGCATAAAATGACGAGAAAGAATTCTTTGAAAGGATTTTAATAGATAAATAGTGAGAAAGGATGGCGATCTAAACTTGAAATACATGGAGTGAGAACACCGTCGCCAATGACCATCGAAGTGGCCATGATGGTCACGAGAAAAAGCATGATCTTGGCGCTCTTGCTGTTCTCGAGTATGCCCTTGATCTTCTCAGACCGTCGCAGCTGGTTCGACGGAATGTCGAGCTTGTAGTTCGAAACTTCTCGGTCCTCCGGCTGCTGATTTGGGATCAGGCTCACGTTTATGTACCGGCATATCAATGAGTACAACGCGAACGTCCCTCCTGCATGCAAGAATGAGGCACACTAGTTAGAATTGCGAAAATTAGGCTTTGGTCGCCAACAAAAAAAGAAGGAAATACCTGAAAATAACATTGGCATGTGAACCTACAGAAAATGTTCATATGCTGAAAATTCTAGCATGTGAAGCATGATAGAGATATATGTGCGTACCGTCACCATTGTCATTGGCTAAGAGGACGATGAATATGTATTTGAGCATGGGGATGAGGATAATCGTGTAGATAATTAGTGACAGAACCCCAAGAATATCTTGAGGGTGCTTAATTCCCTTTGTGAATGTACTCGAATACACATTAGAGTGGAGACGTCCCTATGTCACCGTATATCACTCCTATGCTCTGAAATGCTAAACTCATCGTCTTTTGCCAATTCACCTATAAATAATTTATATCAGCAATTTAATCGAAAAAACAAAAGAGTGGAAAAAAGATTTTACCAAGTCCATCAATAGGAAAAACTAGAATCAATTTATCATGCTTAACTCATCATTATCAAGTCACGCAGCCAATTGTTTCCATAAAAATCATTTACCCCATTGTTTGTATTTCTTGAATAGGTAAAAATAATGGAACGATTAATAAGGAAAATGATTCCATGACAAAAACATGTAAATGATCTATCTCACTGCAGTTTCAAATTCAGAAAATGGAATTAATTAGCTGATGAAAAAACATTTACAGACGCAAAATTTGCAAAGAGCACCTCGGAGGAGTGGGCGTGGGACGTGGAGACTCGACCAGCCTCCAGGTGGAGAGAGTCGACGCGGCGCAGCCTCGCCCACGAGACCTTCCGCTCCTTCATGTTCAGCTTCTCCGCCTCTCTCGCTTCCGTCGAGATCTCCGGTCCTCCTTCTGCCCCCGTCGCCATCGCCATCTGCTCAGTTTCTTTCTTCGATGTGAAGTGATGACTCCGCTCTTTATAGGGCCTCGGGCGTCGAGACGTTTTAGCTGGATATTCTGCTGGACCAATCGTTCGTGCGGGGTGCTCGATTAGAAAATGCGGGTGATCATTGAGGTTTGTTTATTCCGATAATTTCACATTGTATCCAGTCTGACGTTTTGTTTCGTATGTGGGGTTAAATATAAGATATGAGAGTGTACAAAAGAATCAAGAACCACTCGTTCCGCTCGAAATTGGGCAGTTCCCAAGAGGTTTGGTCTGGTTCCGATTCCAATCGGTGACGGGCAGCTTGGTTCTCGATTCAAGTATAAAACTGTCCACGCAGATCACCTGGACTAAATCGGTACTGTTATGTTTATACATACATAAGATACATACGTACATATGTACAAAGAGAAGAGAGGACCTGCTGCTCGCAGGTACAGCAAAAAAAAAAAAAACAAAAACAAAAAAGGTTGTGTAAAAAGGAGAGCGGACGGATCTGTAATGGGCATTGCTCCCCTTAAAATCGCTATGTACAGTGAACAAGCTGCGACCAAAACTCAAGAAGCTCTTCTTCAACATCTTGCTCTTATTTATAGGAGCGCATGGGATCACATTAACATCTATCAATGACTCGAAAAACTCAAGCTTTGTTAGACGTCACGAATCTTTTTCACAATTCGCAATCAAACCCCCCTCATCATCCCTTCCGCGAATACGGTCCTTGTAACGCCCTCGGTGAGCACCGTTGGGCATCAGAAAGTTCACCGAGTGTATTATTACCTTATGTTTGGTCTTGCATGATGCAGATCTCAAACTTTATTATGTAGCGTATATGAGGTACTATCTAACTAGACCAGTTCCATAGACCCATCTGAAATCTAAATTGGATCGGCGTCCGGTTTTCGGGTAAATTCATGGAACCAATGGGTGGTTCTTGATCCTCATTTTACGGAATTAGTCCTTAGCGGCAGTTCTTGATTTCAGGATGGGAACCACCTATCCTGGAAATCACCCCTAATAAGATGTCTTTTCAAGGTGGCTTAGGTTTGGTCGCGTCGGTAAGTCATACCCGGTTGTCGCTTTCCAAGGTAGTTGAGATACGTTTCTGTAATGGTTTTCCATGAGCCGGCCCTCTGAACTTATTTATTTACAAATGTCATTTTTATTAGGTCCTTTTTTTTAAACTTTATTTAAGGGGCTTTTTCCAATAATGCAATGCATTCGCCTCTATTTTTAACATACATAAATATGGCCCGTTGAGGAAAAGTGCAAGCGGATCACAGCAAAGACTAGAGGTAATTAACTATGGTTGCCTGAGCTGCACGCTAGGATCTTATGAGCTGGCCCTAGAAACAATGGTTAGTCCAGAATAAAATATGGGGTTTCTTTGCTCGTTTTCTTGGTCGTTGTCTAGATCGTTAAATGACATTCACATTCATACCAAAAAAAGAACAGTGACAAATATATATTCTTTTTATTCATTAGTGGTTTTATAAGAAATAACATCCCACTAATCGCCAGACGATGTCAAGCGAACACCGCAGCGCTGCATTTTGACTTTCAATCCACGTTGTATTTTAATAGCACAAATTATAGTAACAGAATTCAATATGATATCGGAGTTAGATCTACTTATAAGTTTTAAACTTTCACTACTTGAATTAAATTACATGTGGAGGCGCTTACTCCAAAAAAATTAAATTATCAAAGTGCAACAAAGCATTTTTTTAGAGAGAAGGACACCAAAAGTACCTTAACTTATGTACGACGCTCACTCTAATGTCATAACTTATCACTGGCTCACTAGCTTACTTAAGTGCCAAAATTAGAGAAAAACAATCACTGAAGTGCATTCGGCAAAAAATTTCGACTAAAGAAATTACGTGGCTTTTATAATTAAATATTTTATCTGAGGTGACATTTTTTAGTAGTAAAATATTCACTTTTTAAAACGATTAACACTGAAGTAATAATTTTTTTATAATGATTGGCACTGAAGTGATTATGTCTTAACTTGATATACGAGTTGTTTATGGTTTTCTTTTTTGTTTTCTTTTGTTGCATTGAAATGATCATTTTTTTCAACGATCGGTATTGAAATGATCACTTCTTAACTTACTATGCGATGTTGTTTAGAGATTATATGTTCATTGAGCATGTCGGTAAGCTCCATAGGATCGAAAAATTAATAAAATATTGCCAAGTTAATTTATGGCGACTCATGTCAGAATTCTCGCTTAAGTGATTGTTTTTTTTTTTTTTAAAAGTGGCAGTTAAGTGAGCTAGCAAAAAGTTGAAACATTAAATTGAGCACCGTAGACAAGTTAAGGCACTTTTAGTGTTTTTCCCCCCATTTTTTTTTTTATATATAAACAGAACCACTCTTTCACCCTAAGTATTTGATACGCAAACTTTTCAACCTTTTTTCACTATACCCTATGCAATTTCAAGTTGAGAGGTATTCTTAATATTGTAAAATATCATCCGTTACTTTTTAATAATATAGGCCTTTTTTTTTCGGTTGTATAGCGGATCAAATACTGTCCAAGCCTACTTCGGGCAATTGACTGTTCCATCTCCCAGTGACGGTCTTAAGGTTGTGGCATTCCCGTTAATTTAGTGCATTCGAGATTTTACTTATGGAGTGCTCTTAATAGGACTTGAACATATCACCATAAAAATGCATACTGAGGATAATCAGAAACGCCCGTCTTTTTCTGAACCAAAAAAACAAGAGGGCCCTAAACTGCTTTCCGGCTTCTCATACGAGGGAACATAATTTTGTCAACGATGCAAAATCCTTCAGGTTTCAATAGGATACCTAGGAGTATATTCCCACGTTCCACACAGTAATTATTTAATACTCCTTAGGAGAATACGTTGGCCAATCTTGTTTGACTTAATGAAAGGGACATCTAGGAATAGTATCTCGAAAAATTCTTCTTAATACGACAACATGTACTCCCTATATACTCCCGCGGCCTGCTCTTTGTATGATATCATGTGACATTAGGGTGTGCAACAAAATCGGTTCTAACCGGGAGTAGGACCGAATCAGCCAAAAAATAGGTCTGGAAACAGGTTTCAAATTTTGGGAACTAGTTGTAACCAATCTGGGAACAACAAGTTTCAAGTAAACACCTGCCTAAGAACCGTATCAAAACAGCATTATTTAGGAACCTGTTTTAGAACCAATTTTGTAAGTTAAAAAATCAAGATCCTAATTTCTTTTTCTCCTAAATTCTAACCTTAACACTCTTTTGTCCTTTGTCCTCCCTCAAAACTCCTCTCCAGTCTTTCCTCTTTCCCTAAATTTTTATGAATGAATGGGGAATAGAGTTTTATAATTTATGTTTTATTTTATATGTTTAAATTTTTTATCGTTTATAATTATACGTGACTACGTATTCATCTTATGAATTGTTGTTTCTAGCGGATTAGTTGTTCATCTTTTACTTTGAATCATTTTATTACTCATAACTTCATAACTTCATATGATTTTGCTGTAAAAAATGAACCAACAAAAGAAACAAAAAAACAAAATCGAGTTCTTAGATAGACCCTAGAATCGGACCAAAAAATTAGGATAGGTTCTAAAACCAGTTCCAAGCAAAAATGATAAGTTTCAGGGTCCAAAAACTGAGAACCGGTTATAATAGGATAGGTTTTAGGTTCCAACCTGGAACATATTCACTATAGAACTGATCACCCACTATGTGACATGAGGGTTCTATCCACCAATTTTTTTTTTTTTTTTTTTTGAGGGTGACCTTTATCTAACTTTTGTGAAATGGCATGGCCTACTTTTATTACGTACTCAGAGTATGACCCCTTGGAGGCAGATTCATTGTTCAGGCATTTGATTTGAATGTGACAAATCTTGTATTTAAATCACACCGTATCTATTGAGGCTAGTCTTCGAGATTGCTCGTCACTTTGTTATGAAGGCTTACCTAGTACAAGTTGATCAGGTATATTTGCATGCAATATTAAAGGATGAGGATTAGTGTTACCGTATATGGATAAGGTTTTTGTAATCTAATTTCCTAAACCAATCACTTTATCTTTGACTAGGCTTAAGATCAAGTAATTTTGTCTTGGGGGAAATGGCACCAAAACCTCATAAAATTTCATAAAGAAAAATTATCCAAAAGTCATAAATCCTGTAAGTTTAGGACTGTTTGGACACTTAACCCAATTTCAAGGTGGTACACGTTTACCTCTGAACTTTTAGCCGTTATATAAAACTACCCCTGAATTTTGGATTTACAACAACCACCATCCCTCTGTTTATTTTTTATTTTTATTTTTTTGTTAGCACATGCCTAGTATGCGATTTCTCAATGGTAAAACCACAATACTCAGTGATTTTTTTCAGTCATTTGGCTTTCCATCTATATCTTAATTTGACTATAATTAATTTCTTTTATTTTTTTAGTATAGTACGCATATCTTTTTAGTTAGTCTTATTTCATAGTTTTTTCAATTGTATAAATTATATTGTAGTATGTAGAAAATTACAAGAGTTCCTCAATGTGCTATGCCTTCGGCCCTAGTGCTATTAAATGGCTACCTAATCAAAGATGTAAGAAAAAGAAATTACTTTCACATTTCAATAATAACACATAGGATGGCTAGTGTCCACATTAGTAACGTCCGGTCTAAAATGATCAGATAGACTCAATTAACAAAACGTGAAAAAATTTATGACCATATTGACATATTGAAATGTTTGGAACTGAATTGCCACAAGTATAATTGGTTTAGAACTTTTTTGATATTTTCCTCTTGTTAATATTATTGATATTATTATTCTTCTTATTATTGTATTTGCTGTCTAAAGATCGCTCCATCTTTGTCTTCCTTTTCTCTTTTATTTATGTAATCGTGATAAGTATCGTGAGCTCAAACTCTACATGAAATTGAACGAGTTAAGAGTTAATCAAGAGCAGTCACATAGCCAAGGTCAAATTACTCGCAATAACTTGAATCAGTTTCATCCTAAGATAACTTTGCTCTTACTACTTCCTACCCTTAGATTTTGGCGTCCACATAAACTTTTTCAAAAAGAAAAAGACTTTCAGAAAAAAAAGGTAATCATAGAGCTCAAAATAATAACAGGGATTAATCGAGGAAGACTACTTTTATCAAGAAAACCCAAATGGCCCTCACAATGAAATTGTTTAGAGATCTGCTTCAAATCATTTTTAACAATGAAATTTCTATGCATATTTCTGTGAATGTGAGTATCTGTAAATAATTTAGCAAGTATTTGCTTGCTTATTCTTCATTGTGTATGTTACAAACTTACGAATCGATTTTCTGTGACATTCTATTTTCAATGCAAATTAAACCCTAACATGATATAAAGTTTTTCTTTCTATTAATGCTAAAAAATCAGCCAATCTTGAATTTCATTGTACAAGATGAAAGGGAAAATTGTCCAAGAAGTCCTAAATCTATTGCACTTTTGCCAATTTAATCTTAAACTTTTTAATTGTACCAATTGAATTCTAAATCTTCTCATGTTTTGCCAATTAAGTCAATCAATCCAATTTTGACTAGAAATCGCTGACATGGATGCTGTCATCCTACATGGCACATCAAGCGTTAATGTTGACAATTTTTTTTTTATAATAATTTTTTTTTTTTTCTTCCCTTAATCTTCTAGCCGGTCGTCGGGCTTTGGTGATTTCCAATTAAAATTGAACATATAGATTTAATTGACAATACATGAAAAGATTTAAATTGGTAAATGTGTAATATGTTTAAAATTTTAGACAATTTTCCCTAAGGTGAAATTAATATCAAAGACATATTTGTGACTAATTATAACAAAAACGCATTTCCAATCGAGGGATATTAGCATATCGCGGGGGCATTTGACTGATGAAATCTAGGGGCGGGAAACATATATAGCCACAAACGACGGTAATTCATTTTAGTCCAGACCTGGTTCAGGGGTAGCGTGGTTTTCTCCTTTATTTTTATTTGTTATAAGAAATAGCTTATTGTAGTAGAAATTTTAATATTCCAGACATTAATTAACGAGCATACTGTACCAGGCATAGAAGTTTTTGCCCAAGCCCTTCAGCGAATTAAAAATAGTGTGATAAAGTTGCAGATATTGCATATGACCTTCACTTTTGATATACAAATCTTGAGAAATAGCAATTATTTATTGATATACAAATCTTGCATATCTACTTTTTAGCTTTATTCTTTAGGAAAAATGGTTATCCAATGCCTTTTTAATACATAATTAGGGTTTCTTAACACAACGTGATAGGTGGAAGTGAAAATTAGATTTTTTACATACAAGTGTAAAATTAAATATGCAATCAAGTCCAAACTCAATTATAGAAAGACAGGGTATGACAAGACAAGCATTAAAAGATAGGGAAAAAGCCATCAAAACCCAAAACTTTGCCAAAAGTAACAAATTTATCCTTTTTTTTTTTTGTGGCATGAAAAACCCAAAACTTTACTACCATGACACATTTACTCAAAAAAAAATTTGTGATACAAAAAACCCTAAACTTGTATCCATGTGACATATTTACCCTAAACTATAAGGCATTTTCATCTTTTACTTTTTAAAATTTTATTCTTTATTCTTTATTTTTCTTCTTCTCTCTTCCCTCCGCCGGCCATGGCGGAGGGAAGCCGGACTCAGATGAGGGTGACCCTTGCTGGCATTGGGCAACGGGTGCCAGATCTGGCAAGGGCAACCTTGCGTCAGGCTAGGGCTATCCTTGCTTGGGTTGGCGAGCGCAACACCCAAGTGAGGGCTGCCCTCACTCGACCAACGAGGGCCGCCCTCGCTTGAGTTTGGCTTCCCTTCGCCATGGCCGGCGGAGGGAAGAGAGAAGAAGAACAAAGGAAAAAAGAAAAAAAGAAAAAGGAAAAGGAAAAAAAAAGACGAAAATGCCATTGGTCATAGAGTTTTGGGTAAATGTGTCATGGTTATTAAAGTTTGGGGTAAATTTATCACTTTGGGCAAAGTTTAGGATTTTTGGTAGCTTTTTCCCTAAAAGATAATGACATAACACATTCAAAATTCCAATTTTGAGTATCTTTTATATAACCCAAATTATGTGCTAAAAATTACAAATTTCATTAATTGATGAAGTAAAACTTATTTGATAACTTTAATTAGTATTGACTAAGCAAACTCCAGTAAGTCAACAATTGATGTAATGTGGTAAGTAAGGGAGCGGTTATTGAATTCATTCAACAGAAAAATAATTGATGACGATACTAGAAGTTATTGACAAATATCCTTGTTCTATGTTTGGTATGAAATTAATAATATGCAATTGTCAATTTTCATTTCTTGTCTACAAATTTTTATTTTTTTTTAGCATTTAAGTTAATCAACATTTAAAAATGAATACTTTAACTAATTTTCCAATTTATCAAAAGAGCACATCCTGATAAACTTGGACATGATACAATTACAAGAAGAATCAATCAAGTAAATAAGTAAGTTTAATTTAAATGCCATGTTTGGGAGATTGAGGAAAATAGGGGTGATATTCACGTGAAAACTTTTGAGAAATTTAAATTTTTTTGGGTTGAAAAGAGGAGATATAAATTAGTGAGAATTTTCCTTCAATTTTCTTCACCAAGGGGCCTTTATGAGCATGTTCCTCCTAAATTCATCCTAGAGAGAGAGAGAGAGAGAGAGAGAGAGAGAGAGAGATTCTAATTGTTGAAAATATGTCTTGAATTTGAGTATGAATAGAGGAAAAATTCCGAATAATAACTTGAAGTTGAAGGAAGTTTCTAAAGAAGAGTTTTCTTTAACAATGACTTAAAGTGAACCTTTCCAATAAGGGATTAAAATACTTTTATTTTCTCAAATAAAGACTTGAATGAATCTTGTTCCAAATAAAAACCTAAAGTGTCATATGAGTCTTAAAAAAGAATCTAACCTTACCAGCTCAGAGGGCATTTCTGTCATTTAGCCATTTTATTTTCTTTCCTTTTTTTTTTTTTTCATTTTGTCTAATTTTTTCTTTCCTTAAAAAAACTCCAAAAAAAAAAAGAAGAAAAATTATAACTTTGAAAAAACAATTGATAAAAAAATTGACTACCTCATGCCTATGGTTGCCATTTAATGCCAATGGGGTGGCAGCCATCAATAGCGATCGTCTCCCAAATCTAAGTAGCCCAAAGGATCTCCTTAGCCATGGCCACAAGCAGGGGAGGGTTGCTAGCCATCCGCATGCATTTTTTTTTCTAAATTTTAGCTTTTCTTTTCCTTTTTTCGGTTTGTCTTTTTTGAAAAGAAAAAAATAGAAAAAGGAAAAAATAAAGAAAAATGAAAGAAAATTTTAAAAGTAAATTACGAAAACACCTTTGAGAGGTCAAGCCATTCTTTGATATTAATATGATGCTTTATGTTTTTATTTAAAATGAAATTCACTTTAAATATTTATTTACGCAAAGCTTGTGGTTGACAATTGGCCAAAGCAAAGTAGATTAATTATTGTGGGTTTTAAATCAGGCCTCAAAAGTGAGCCTCTGTACGGCACTGGACAGGCGAGTTGAAATTCTGAATTCACGGAACATGGATGGACATTGGATCGTCATATGCCATGCCTCGTTGACTTTTAGGCCAATGAAAGATCGTGATATGTGGTGCCTTATCCATTTGTACTTAAATTGAAGTTTAGGAAGGACGCCAAAAGTGTTTTACTTGTGTAGGACACTTGTAGGACACTTACTTTAATATCATAACTATTCGCCGGCTTATTTAAGTACCAAAATCGAAAAAAAAAAAGACTACTTAATTACCTTCGATGAAAAATTCAGGCTGTTAAAATTATGTGGCTTTCATAATTAAAATTTTTATTTGATGTGGCATTTTTTGATATTGTAGTGATCACTTTTTAACAATGATTGACACAAAAGTAATCACTTTTTTTTTATAATGACTAGTAGTAATCACTTATTAACTTGTTATAGGATGTTGTTTATGGGTTTTTTAAGCACTGAAGTGATTATCTTTTTTATTAAGATTGGCATTGGAGTGATTACATTTTAACAATGGTTGATATTGAAAGTGATTATTTTTTTTACAATGACTAGCATTGGAGTGATAACTTTTTAACTTGCTAGAAGACGTTGTTTAGAGATTGTATGCAAACTGGACATGCCAACAAGTCACGTAGAATTGAGAAATTAATAAAATATTTCTATGTCAGATTTCTGATAACTCATATCGGCGTTAGCACTTAAGTAATCATTTTTTTTTTAAAGTTATACTTAAGTAAGCCAGCGAAAAGTTGTGGCACTAAAGTGAGCGCTGCATACAAGTTAAAACACTCATAGTGTTCTTCTTCCTTAAAGTATCTATATTGAACTATACAATCGTTTAGGTGAAAAAGGAAACCTAGATGGTCCCACGACTCCTCACTTTAATTGAGGATGCATTTATTTCGCGAAAAATTAATAATTTAAAACTTGTTTTTTTTTAAATAATCATTTGTACAGTTTGAAATAATAAGTCAATAAAAAATGTTTCATTATCAACAATAATTTATGACATAATAATTTTGACGACAATAAAAAAAGATTTCGTTCATTCATTTTTATAAATGTTATAAGAGATTTTTTTGGAAACATTTACGGGATTATTTAATTTCCGTAAAACAGATGCACCCTAAGTGATAATTAAAGTTACATTAGCATCTCAAATAAAGTTGGCGTGAATTAAAACAGAACTTCATAACAATGAAGGATGATAAGAAGAAGAAATGCCCATCTTATTTTAAGATTTAACAGTTTAAATTGCAAAGTAGATAAAAAATCATATTTTGATATAGAATTTTTGTTGGGATCAATTTTTCTTTACAAGCTCAAAGTTTAGACATATTCTCAACAATCTCCAATTTGATTCAACTTTTCATACAAATCACAATCACCTCAATGGAACTTGATCATTGCTACTCTTCCACAGCACCTCATAAGCTTAACCACCATGTAGATCTTTCATCGCCACACTGTGCTTGAACTTCCTAATTAAGAAGGTTTCGTTCGTTTTGCAGTAAATAACTTCCAAAAAATATTTTTCGAATTTTTCGATGTTCATTTCACGGAAAATGAATTGATTGAAGAAAACATTTTTCATGAAATGAAAAATGTCCTCTAAAATAGGGAAAATGTTTTTCACTAAGGAGGAAAACATTTTCCATACTTTCTTTCACCTTATACTTTCCTTCATTAAGTACCTTTTCCTTTTATTTTATTTTAAAAAGCACTTTTTAATAATTTTTTATACATTTTCTTTTTTTCTTCATTGGCCAGTGGCCAACCACTATAATAGCTAACGGTTGGCCACTACAGGGGACAACAACTAATCACAAGCAAGCTGAAGCCTCGCTCGATGATGGCAAGCTCGAGCTTCGCTAGATCCAACCACCTAGGCAAGGCTTGAGCCCCGCCCAACTCGCTCGACCGACCTTATCAAATCGAGCCACTTGGGCGAGGCTTGGCCGGATCTAGCAAGTCCGAGTTTGGTGGCGTCGGGCGAGCTTGGCCTCATCGGCTTGTGGCAAGGCTCCCGGTCACTTGTGGCCGACGATTGACTTAGAAGAGAAAGAAAAGGAAAAAATAAAGGAAAAAATAAAAATAAAAAGAATAAAAGTGATTTTAAAAAAAATATATAATAATAAAATTATTGAAATGGGTGCATAGAGGAAAATATTTTCTTTATCAAACAGCAAAAAATATTTTTTAATTCATTTTTTAGAAAATATTTTTAAAAGTCATTTTTTTGCGAAACAAACCGAGCTTAAATAAGTCTTGTTCACCATTTGGAAAAAGTTTATAATAGCACGATTCTGCCGTGTCTAATTTACAAGCATCATTGTCACCGAAACAACAAAAATTATGTTTTTTTTTTTTTTTAACACTAGCCAAAGATTTTCAAGTGAATTCGGGAAAAAAAAATAAAACAGAAGATTTTTCAGTGTACAGAAAATGAACTCGATGCATCTAGAAGTTCCCGAGGTGCCTTCTTCTCTGCTTCGATCAGAAGCGGTTTGACCACCGTCAACGACCACCCTCTCTCGAGCACAAGAGTCCTCCACCGCCGTCTTCTCCGCCGAAGTCGGAAGGAGGAAACCACCGGCGACGCCTCCTCGCGTTGCTCGCGCCGAGAGGAATGGCGTCGCGGAAGGAGACCGACGTCTCGGACATCGAAGACGGAGACGGTCTCGAGGAGGAGCCCGGCGAGGTGATCGATTCGGCGCCTCCGATGAAGGTCGGCGAGGAGAGGCCGCTCGGCCGCACCGGCCTCGCGAAGAAGCTCCTCCGGCGCGGCCGCGGCTGGGAGACGCCCGAGCTCGGCGACGAAGCCGCCGGTACTCCTCTCCCGCCTCTCGCATTCTTTCGCGCGTGTTTGTGTGAAGTCGTCGTCGTCGTTTGACCAGTTCGCTGAATTTCATCCGTTGGATTTGGTTCTGGAATGCGAGTGCAGTTCATTTCGTGGCGACTCTGACTGATGGGACTCGGTTCGATTCCAGCAGAGATAGGGATGAACCTCTGACGCTGAAGCTTGGTCAGGGTGAGGTTTTTCGCGTGATGTTTTGGCTTGCCTTGCGCTAGTTATTCATTTGGCGGCGAAGAATTTGTTCCGAGTTCCGGTATGAATTTGTTTTCGTCTGTTTCGAAGGTCAATTGGTTTCTGGTTTGGACCATGGGATTATAACAATGAAGGAAGGGGAATGTGCCTTGTTCACCGTGCCTCCTGAGCTGGGCTATGGAGCTGTGGGCCGCCAGGGCGTTCCTCCAAATGCGGCTGTGAGGTTCGAAGTCGAGCTCATTTCGTGGATCAGAGTGGTGGATATCTGTAAAGATGGGGGGATTGTGAAAAAGATTTTGGTAAAAGGAGAGAGGAATGAGCAACCTAGCGATCTAGATGAAGTCTTGGGTAAGTTATTCTCCTTGTTTGGGTTAAATGAGATTTAGTCCGCCAGCCAGTAAGCCCCCTTGCCAGACAGACTTGTCTGGTGAAAGGTGAACAACTACATTTGAATGCGGAAGATAAAATGTGCCTCTTTTGTCATGAATTGCAGTGAAATATCGAGTGGCTTTGCCAGATGGTACCATTATTGCTGAAGCACCCGAAGAAGGATTCGAATTTTATGTAAAAGATGGTTAGTTTCTGATTAGAAAGTCTTACAGCTGCAGATTACGGTTGTCTTTGCTAAACCTTACATAGTACAAAGGAGTAATCTGCTTCTTTCAGGTCATCTTTGTCCAGCATTTTCAAAAGCAGTGATGACCATGAAAAAGGGAGAAAGGGTTAAATTGCTCATTCAACCTCAGTGTATGTATCCAGATGATATCAACACACTTACTGTGTTGGGTTTCAAGGTTTCATTTTACTGAATGTCTCTTGTGATGTTTATCTTTGTGCAGTTAATAAACTTCCTTTGAAACTTCTTTTAGATAAAACACGTGTAAATTTAAGTTAGACTTTTCAATGTCAATTTACACTCACTATGTATTTCATCAGTATTAGAAGAATTCCTTTAATTAGTTCAAATGGATTGTATGAGATATATCATCACCAGCAGTTAGTGGAAAATTTTCTGATATGATGGTAACTTTTCTGCTGATGTCACACCAAGCTTCATGAAATGCATATTATATATTGGGTTTGGTTTTCTGACTCATAAAAAAATTGCTTCTCATTATAATATCGTTGTAAATGTTATTGACAAATTTGCTGGTAGGATGTGGTCATAACAATTGTCACTTATATACATACAGCCCCATGGATTCCCTAAGACTTCACTCTCAACCTCTGCTATCAGGATGAGCATCATTATAAGTTCACTTTTAATGTGTGGTTGCAACTTTTGTATGTCATAAGGTGCTTAACATTATCTTTACCGGAAAGATTGAAGAGACTAAGTTACATCTAGGGAAAGGAGAAAAGGCAAGTAATATTTGATAGATTCTGTTGTCATGGAAGACCATATGTAATGTACACTTAGACAGGTTTAAGTGTTTTGACAAGCGTAGATCTAGGACTTAATATCAAAGGTGGAATCACACTCAGATGAACTGCTTTATTTGTACTTGTTGGAAGATGGGGGTGGGGCAAAGGTTTATTCTTATTATCTCCTGTGTGATGTGATGATTTATCTTGCTGTCGATTGAGTTGAAGATGCAGGCTGACTGCTCCATTAAAAAATGGCTGTGCTTTCAATGCCACTGATGTTGTCTCAATCAAGCAGTATTTTGGAAGTACATTGTGATCCTTACTGCATCATCAAATTATGGACCTCCTATTTTGCTTCTCATAATGGCTATATGATCTGATAAGAAAATTTCCAATACATTTCCCACCAAAACTTTGAAAGTTAACAAATCATCTGCAGTGTAGTTTTGTACTTTAATCAGTTTCTCTATTGCAGATGCTTTTGGGGACAAAAAATTTGGTAACAGTGACCAGCTACATAATGTTCCTCCAAATTCTATCCTCGATGTTGACTTGGAATTGGTATCTTTCAAGCCTGTTATTGATGTCACTGGCGATGGAAAGGTACTCAAGAAGATCCTGAAAGAGGGGGAAGGAGCATTTACAGCAAATGAGGGTGCAGCTGTTACTAGTAAGCATTCCTATTCTTGGTTTGACTTTTTGTGAAGGCTATGGGATTTGACTCTCTGAACTAAGTTGGATAACTTGAGTGGTGGAAAATGCCTTTTCATTTGTCGCATTGCTAATTTGAAAGTTATGCAGTTAGCTATGCAGCTAGGCTAGAGGATGGGACTGTATTTGAAAAGAAAGGACTAGATGGCGAGCAACCTCTGAACTTTGTCACAGATGAAGGTAAGTCAGATAATCTTACAGCTTCGATATTTTATTATTAATTGGAATTACTTTATATGACTTGAGAAGTCAGATACATTGTCTTATTGTTTTTTGCCTAATGCTGTGTTCAGAGCAAGTGATTGCTGGTTTAGATCGTGCATCGGCAACCATGAAGAAAGGGGAGCTGGCTATGGTGACGATAAATCATGAATATGGGTTTGGAAGTGTAGAAGTTGAACAAGATCTCGCCATTGTTCCTCCATGTTCCGATCTAATCTATGAAGTTGAAATGCTGGACTTCATTAAGGTAATGGAAGAATCCGTGAATTTTTTTTTTTTTTTTTTTGGTAGGATTAAAGAATGATATCTTCTTGTGGACATTCTCATTTGTGTACTGAATCACGAGACCAGGTCTTTTTTCTCTTCCCACCTGATGTTAACCTGCACACTACCCCTCCCTATGTAATTTTGCCCAGCTTGAAAAGTTGATTTTTTGCTTTGGCCTGTGACCCTACTTCACCACCTTTTTTCACGATAGAACTGTGAAGAGTAGAGAGTTATTTGTGAATTAGGGTTTTGTTAAGCAGTGTAAGAATCAAATCCCCAGTGGCCTCTATTTAGTAACCACTCTGTTCCCTACTTATAAAAGATTCCTCTCCACACACAAACTGTAATTTGTGCTTTTCTTGGTATGAATGACAAAACTTCCCCAAAGTTTTCCATCTTCTATAGCAACTAATGACCGGGATTACAAGGATTAATGTAAAGAACAAGATATTCTGCTTATATCAAACTTAATGAAATTTATTAGGATAAACTTTCCAAAACACAACTTAACTGAAGATTGTTAGAATTTCTTTCATGTTGATTCATGACGTATTTTGTTGTGCCTTCGGTTGATAAATTTTTTCTGAATGAACCCTAGAGTTCTTGTTGCTATTCTTTTCACAGTTTTCCTTGCAGTAGTTTCAGTAATATTTTCGCATATACAGTTTTTGGAGGTATCAGTACAAGATTTTTGTCATCTAGTTATTGGACAGTCATTTGCTCGACACTTTTAATTAACGCAAGTACAAATTGTTCTCTCTTGTGCCCTTTTGCCATGAATTTTCTGAAGGAGAGAGCCCCATGGGAGATGAATAATAGTGAGAGAATTGAGGAAGCTGGGAGGAAGAAAGAAGAAGGCAATTTGCTGTTCAAAGCCGGGAAGCTTCGACGAGCAGGAAAAAAATATGATAAGGTAGCTACTGGGATGTACTGCCTAATTGAAATATGCTAAATTTTATTTCAGTCACTCAAAGTCTGATTATTTTCCTGTGACCATAGGCTGCTGACTATGTCGGTGAGGATGGTTCCTTTGGGGATGATGAGCAAAAGCTAGTCAAAGCATTGAGAGTTGCGTGCTGGCTAAATGCTGCTGCTTGTAGTCTGAAGCTAAATAATTTCCAGGAAGCAATTAGGCTTTGTTCAAAGGTGAAGTGCAGAAGATCCCATGATCATTTGCTGGATGTAGTAAACATGTAATTTTTTTCTATTTCACAAAAAGTAAGTTTGAGAGTGAAAATTTTGAAGTCAAGGCCTTATTTATGTTTTTCAGCATTTCATGGAAGGTTATGTGTGTTGTTCGCTTCTGGTTTTGTGCATGTGAAGGCAGCATCTGAATGGTGAATAAGTAGGCAGTGAACCAGCTGAAGTGTAATTTTCTTCTTAAATTTCATGGGGAAGTAAGCTTGAGAATGAAAATTTTGAAGTCAAGTCCTTAGTATGTTTTACAACATTTCATGGAAGGTTATGTGTGTTGGTTGCTTCTGGTTTTGTGCATGTGAAAGCACATCTGAATGGTAAATTATTAGGCAATGAACCAGATGAAGTGAGCTGTGTCATTTTTATATCGTAGCAGTTTTGTTCTGCTAATGCAACCATGAATAACTTGCTTTGCCTTTAAAATTACATGGCAGGGTGATGATTACTGATGAGTATCTGGTTTATTCCCTTTCTTTTTGGAATTTAGGTACTGGATTATGAGTTCTATAATGTGAAAGCATTGTACAGGAGGGCGCAAGCTTATATGGAGACTGCGGATCTGGTCTCAGCTGAACTAGACATCAGGAAAGCTCTAGATATTGATCCTGTTAACAGGTGAACAGTTATTCTAATTATTCGATTGTTTGCTGTTTAGCAAAACAAAAAGTAATTCTTGCTTTGCTGGATTGTGATGGTAAATGACAATGAGAAACACATGCCCAACAATGAAATGAATGTCCTGGCACAATCACAGTCAAAAAAGGTTATTTGGCCTTTTGACTGGTATTTTAATTTTAAGAAAAGACTCTTTCTCTCTCTTACACACACAGCAGAAAGGTAACTAGTAGAACCAAAGACAAGTTTGTAGTTGGGCCATGAGTGGAGAAATGAGCATTAAGCATGTGGATAACATTCCAGCATTAAATTTTGGCTTCCATTGTGAGCTTTTGACACTTATACTGGAATGCACTTCTGTAAGGGAGGTGAAAATGCTAGAGAGAAGCTTGAAACAACTTCAAGCCGAGAGCAATAGGAGAGATGCCAAGGTTTACAGCAACATGTTTGCATGGATGACGAAGGACACCTCCAAGAGTAATAAGGTTAGTTGTCTAATCTTTGAGATAGGCTTCAATTTTAATATTGTTTTAAAGACTTCATGTCATCTGCTGGAGAGTATGTGATTAACCTTGCGAAATAACAATTATTCAGTGGTACTTTCATTGTGTGATCGTGGTTTTCTGAAGTGAAGATTTTTTTTTTTTTTTTTTTTTGGCCACAAAACAGCATCTGTTCTGCCTTTTCAAATGGTGGTCGAGGTCCAGTACCTTGCCATCCATTCACTTTTCTTTAGTCATCTGAGGAATTAACGGTATTATGACATCAGTTTGTTTAGGTTTTAGCAAATATCTGACTACATCTGATTGGTGTTGGGACTTTTATTCAATGTTCTGGCAGAAACTTAAGGTCGAGAAACCAGAGAAGAGCAAAGATGAGGAAGAGAATATGGCTGCAATGGATATGGAAAAGACTGCTGATAGTTCTGTGCCTGTTGAGACTAGAACAGTGGTTGATTCGACATTAAATACCTTTTCGTGAAAAATGTATATGAGTATATACATATGTCAAAATCATTAATCTTTTGCTGTGACAAGAACAAAGAAATCATAATCAATACAGGGAAAGAGGGAAAGCAGAACGTACAAACTTTGACCAAGTATGACAATGATACTGCAAATCTTGTTCGGCTGCTCCTATGCACAAACGATTGCTAGTTTAAGCGGAGGAGGGATCATGCGAAATAAGTGCATTCTGAATGTTACAGAGTACTGTCTCTGTGTCTTTTCTGCTGAGCAGGTGGAGAAGATGCCTGGGAAGCATTGGACAATAGGAGTGATGTTCCTCGATGGGAAAGCCATGTATTTCTTTTTCCTCGATTAAAATAACACAGAAAGTTAAAACTGGAGATTTGAATGCAAACCTACAGAACTCCAGGGGACCAGTTGATCGGGTTCTGTTGGTGGTTAAGCGTCTGATAAACACTTGGTAGATCTCATGTTGAAGCCAGAGTCTCTCAATTAGTGTGACCTTGATAGCTACTGCCACCACTCTGAGTTGACCTTTGGCTGATGCACGTGGATGGGCTGTCGATGTGCTTTCATGAAGATTACTTGAGTCGAGAGGATCAAATACTTTCAAAAAAGTATACTATGTATATTCACTGGTTTAATGGTGAAAGCATGATTGAGTACTTTGGCGACACTTCGTAATTAGCAACGAGGGGTGGGGAACAAGGGGGGATGAACGAGACATTAGCAATGAAGTATAGTAGATTGAAATATAATCTTGCTTATCATAAATGTATCACCTGTTCAATCAATACTTTCTTGCCGGGACGTTAAGGAAACTGGCTTCAAAGTTTGGACGTGGAAAAATTGTGGATTGTCATGATGTCGAGATTGGTTGATATACTCAATGATGAATATAAACAGAAGGATTCAGCAGCTTTCGAGACATGACTCGTCCGGGATGTTTCCAACCAAATAATTCCTAGTTGGAAAACATCCCTAAAATGATTTTGAAGTTAATAGAACTTGTCTGAGTATTTTCATGAATTTGATAAAGAGTGTGGTCGCATTATATTAGTATCGAAATGGAAAAAGATTCAAAGGCTGTTTTGGTGGAGAATTCAGCGACGACCGGGGGATCTACACTCAGAGGAAGAAAGTGTAGAGTAGTGTAAAACGTACAGGCAAGCTGTAGGATTGCAGAAGCAACGGAGTGACGGACCATGTCGATCCAGACTTTCCATCTATAGATTGCTGGATTGTCAAAATCAGAAGACGAAGCTCATACCCATGTACTGTAGATATCGGAGTATATTGCAGCCCAAAAATCACAGACTAATTCCATCTGGAGATTGATGAATCGAAGTGTTCAAAACTTGACTTACAGAAGATCTGTCTGGCTGGCTAGATTAGTTGAAGGTTCGACGCTTGATTGCGTGGAATTTCCATGAGATTTACCAATAGACGGACAGAGCGCTAGTAAATCCAAGCTTATAGTTCCAAGTTTGGAGGCCTATAGGAAGTTCCGGGACGAGCAAAGCTGAGTTAGCGAATAATTGCCTGAAACCGAGAAACTGAAGTATTTTACAGGGTGTTCTGGAGTTCGTCTCTATGTTACTACGTTATAGTCAAATCATTGGGGTTCCAATGAGTTAGCAAAAGTGTCGAGCCCATTGGTAGACACGAGAAATGGTCGTACCAAGAGAGAGAGCATTTGTCTAGGTGAGAGACAAAGTGCGCGACGGGCTCTTTGTAAATACTACGAAGCGTAGCTTATAGTTTGATGAGAATGAGTTTACTGTTCTGTACGTATAAAGGCGTGAAACGATTATTGGAGGGTCCGATAGTTCTTAGTCTGGTTGTAAAAGGAGTCAGGCCCAACATGCCGGAACATCTCTACCAAGAAACAAGAATGCAATAAATAGTTAGTCCCACAATCATATATGGGGAAGAAATAAAAAATAATTAAAACAGAAAACTTATTTAAAAATGTCCACATTAGTTCTGGTTGAGCCACATAGGACGGCCGGTGTTCACCTTAGTGATTTCTGACCTAAATTGGTTAGATGGATTGAATTGATACTAATGCTAAAATGTTTAGAGCTAAATTGGTCCAATTGAATAGTGTAGGATTGAATTAATACTAATAAAATAGATTTATGATTTTTTTGGTACTTTTCCCCTTAAATAACATGTGCACAAAATGAGTGCAGTTGAGATGAAAATACTACATTGGATGTGCGGGCACGCGAAAATAGACAAAATTAAAAATGAAGCTATTAAGAAAACTGCTAGGTGTCGCCCCGATTAAGGATAAGACAAGAGAAGATGGTTTGGGATTTTTTTAACAAAGTCATCAAATGCTCTAGTGAGGCGATGTGAATAAGAATTGGATTTATTGGTCAAAACCGGTAGGAAAGTGCCTAGGGGGATGTGGAAGGAGACGATAAGGGAAGAAATGAAGCTATCAAGAAAAAATGGTAGGTGCTGCCCTGCCCCAATTGAGGAAAAGATGGGAGAAGGCCATCTGAAATGGTTGAGCCATGATGAACAAAAAGCCTTCAAATGCTCCAATGAAGAGATGCGAACTGAGATGTACTCGTATTCATTGGTTAAAAAGGGAAAGGAGATGCCTAACAGAACGTGAAAGGAGACGATAATAAAAGATGTAAAACATTTAAAATTTGAGGAGAACCCAAGGACTAGGGCCATCAAATAGATAGATCGGGTCGAAAATGGTTCAACCCATATTGACTCATTTAACCCGTTTTAACCTAATTTTATGCAATGTAAATTTAATGAGCATACCCAACCTAAATTATCAATATACATTAATAATCTAAGAAAAATATTTTTTAGAAAAATGGTCATATTTTTCAATGTTTGATTGAAACGTGAAAACATATTAGAAGGTATTTTCCGCTGTTTGGTAAGGAAAGTCATAAGTTAACAAGGCTCCACCTCACTCGACGCCAGCGAGCTCAGGCCTTGCCCGAGGTCACCGGAAGTTGGTGAGGCGCTGGCAACCTCAGGCAAGGCTCAAGCCTCCCCTGAAATTGCTAGACGTCAATGAGGCTCTAGCGACTTTAGACGAGGCTCGAGCCTCGCCCAGGTTGCTAGATTGGCTAGGGTTTGAGCTCGCTGATGTCGGGCAAGCTTGGCGAGCTCACCTGTGGCTGGCTGCCGTTTATCGCCGTAGTCGGCGATAGGCCAATGAAGAAAAAGAAAGAAAATGAAAAAAGAAGGAAAAGAAAGAAAGAAAAGGAAACTGAAAAGGAATGGGTCTGGTTAAGTTATGAATGGGTTATAAATAGATTTGTGATAAATCTATTTATGACCCAATTTTCAATTTGGCTCCATTATAATAAATCCATTTCCAACCAAGAACCGATTGAGTGCACAATAATGTGATAGGATTCATGTATTTGACGCCACTCAATAGGACAAGGCGTGGTGGTCGTCGGCGTCATCCGCTTGCGATACCCACGCGGGTAGAGCGAATAGTCTTTCTTCTTTTGTTTTATCACTGGAAGTGTTGGACCCATTGTACTAATTCTCATAGATCATGAATCTTTTTACTAGTGGTATTTGTCAAAACATAAAATAAAATTGTAGAGACAAAACGAAGAATCTAATCCGCTACTCAGAAATTTGATGAATGTAATGGAGTTTTTATTATTTGAACCATGTCACGAAAAAGCTCCATTATTACCACCCTCTATATTAATTAAGAAAAAAAATGCTTTACCAAACGCTTAGTAACGTCAATCTACTTCGATAATAATTTTGTAATTTACTTTTAATTTAGATGTTGTTGATATCTAAAAATGCCCGATATTTAGTTATTATCGATATGCGATGATCATTTAGAAGTAACAAAAGTAGACTCGACAACTTAATATACAACCGTCAAAATTAACGAAGAAAAAGGAAAAAGAATGAAGAATATACTATCCGGGCATATTTGATCATCCATGGAGGAAGCTGATTTAATGTATTGAAAAGTGGTCGATATTATATTTAGTTGATGACTTGGATGAAAGTGTTAGCACATGTCAACTAGTGGAGAATGATGGTAGATTATTTTACCAAAGTGGTTGATAATGTGTTAATTAAGGAGCAGATGATCGATTCGTAAAATTGCATCTAAGGTTCAGGCATGTGTAAATCCATTAAGGAGATCGTGGAGAATGAGGTTGCTATTTTGAAGGGAATTTGACAACGTGGGAAAAGAACAACTCCTTAGAGATAATGCTATTATTTTGAAGGAAATTGACAACGTGCGAAATAAGAACTCCTTGGAGATAAGGCTATTGTTTTGAAGGGAGTTGACAATGTGGGCATATGGGACCATTGTTTTCGAAGAGTCAAACTACAATTCAACCACTAAGAAACTGCTCCCAAACGGTTATGATAGAAAGTCTATAAATACCAAGTTTTATCAATTGGAAAGGACCCATTGACAATCAAAATGTATTGTTTTATGATCTTTACTTTCCTGCATTTTATTTTTTCTTAGTTATAGTTTTCCAATTTGTGTTGTCAATTAGATTCCAACACGCATTTTTATCCCAATGTTTCATCATCGATTCAATTCTGGTGTGCATTTCGATCATGGGTGTCATGCCGTCGATTAAATTTCGAGATTACATCTTGTTGCGTTATCGAGCTTTGTCGTCAATTAAATTCAGACATTGTCCGTACACGTGCATTGCTATGAAATTAGTTGTATTTTTAAGCCTTGTTGTTGATTGAATTCTAGGGGTGTACAAAAGAACCGGGACCCACCTGGAATTGGACCGGAATTGCCCGGAACTGGTGGTTCTTGAGGGAATCGGTCCAGTTCCCTGTTCCAATTTATGGGAACCAGTGGGTATCGGTCCGGTTCCCCATTCCATGGACGGATCCGCCCACCCGGACCGGACCAATTATATTATAATAATATATTAATTTTTAATATTAAAATAAATTTCAAAATTACTAATTAGCAAACCTAAAATTTAAGGCTCCATCTCCTCTCACAATTTTCATATTTTTAAGCTGCCTTTTAGCAACTCAACAAATGATACTTTTGGGACTCACATAGGACATTGTATTCAAGAATATGTGGAGTACCGGTGGAATTATTTTTTTTTTGGTAAAAGAATTCAATAAAGCAAATGTTGTAAGAGATTGAGCAATGTTACGAGATAAAGGAAAAGACGATCTACATATGACAATTATCCAGAACTTTGAACTTAAAGAATATTTTAGATTTCCACTGAAATAATTCAAAAACAGGAAGAAAACATATTTCTCTTCTTTGGTAGTGTTTTCCAATAAAATATCCTTAATTAAGCCGGTTCGATTTAAAGAAAAATATTACTCGATATGAAGAGTACTCACGACAAGATTTGAAAAACGATATTATTATTAGTGAGATCGGTTCCATAGATCCACCAAGGAACCGGACTGGACTGGCAGTTCGGTTCTCGGGTGGATCTTGGTTCCAATTTTTTGAAACCAGTTCTTAGCGGGCGGTTCCTGATTCTAGGTTGGGAACCGCCCACCCGAACCATGCACACCCCTATTGAATTCCGACACTGTTTATATGTATAATTTGGTTTGAAGTTCGAAATAAAGGTTTGTAGTTATTTCTTGTTCACCTGGATATTTCTTGTCTAAAGTCACCACAGAACCCATCTCTTCTCATCAAAAGCTGAAGAACAACTTTTGGAAAAGATGTTTCATTGTCGATTAGATTTCGGCGAAACAAATGGCATGCCTAGTAAGACCATTATGGTTGATTTGAGGAGATATGATGGTGAGAATAAGATATCAAGTTGATCGTGATAGTGCTGGCAGTGACAACTCTTCATCACAACCTGGTAATAATAAGGTGGGAAAGTCATCGATTGCACTATCGATAGCAAAACAAGAACAATGCGAAGATGACACCTCACCAATGAGCAAAGAAGACAATTAGAGCCAAGCCCTATAATGTTGGCTTCCATGCGACAATTATCGAAGGAGCACAAGAATAAATCGATTAACTGCATGATAAAATATGTCATCGATGTGATCAAGCCAATTACCATCGATACTTCCCATGAAGAGATGAATGGGCTTGGAACATCGAGTCATTCAATTCAAGTGCGGGTAAGTCCTAATAATCTTGCATTTTTTTTTTAGAGGTTGTGCCTGTCAGTAAAGGCATTTCGCTTAACCTCATTCAAGTTGACTTTGGTGTTATAAATTATGGCGATAACAAGGGGGCATGTGATGAATCTTGGGTTTCCTAATTTAAAAGAATTGGATCATTAACGAATCATTCTATTCTTTTAGAAGGGGGCATATGTTGACAGCCAAAAGTGTCCGATATTTAGTTATTATCAAAATTCTATGATCGTTCGGAAGTAATAAAAGTGGACTTAACAACCTCATATGCAACCATCAAAATTAACGAAAAAAAGGGGAAAAGAGTGGAGAGTATACTATCCAGGCATATTTGATCATTCATGGAGGAAGCCGATTTAATGGATTGAAGATTGGTTGATATTACATGTAGTTGATGACTTGGATGAAAGTGTTAGCGCATGTCAACTAGTGGCGAATGATGGCAGATTATTTCACCAAAGTTGTCGATAATGTGTTAACTAAGCAGCAGATGATCAATTCAAAATATTGCATCTAAGGTTCAGGCACATGTAAATGCATTAAGGAGATCGCGGAGAATAGTCAGGTGAAAATGGAGAATGAGGTTGCTATTTTGAAGGGAATTGACAATGTGGGAAAAGAACAACTCCTTGGAGATAATGGTGCTATTTTGAAGGAAATTGACAACGTGGGAAATAAACAATTTCTTGGAGATAAGGCTACTATTTTGAAGAGAGTTGACAATGTGAGAATATGGGACCATAATTTTCGGAAGCGTCAAATTACAATTCAACCACGAAGAAACTACTCCTAGATAATTATTATAGAAAGTCTATAAATACCAAGTTCTATCAATTGGAAGAAGACCCCTCAATAATCAAAATATAATCTTTTATTATCTTTACTTTCTTGCACTTTATTTTTCTTAGTTATAATTTTCTGATTCGTGTCATCAATTAAATTCCGACATGTATCTTTGTCCTAATGTTTCATCATTGATTCAATTTTGACATGCATCTCTATTATGGTCTCTATTATGGGTGTCGTGCCGTCAATTAAATTTCGACATTACATCTTGCTATGTTATCAAGCTTTGTTATCGATTAAATTCCAACATTGTTCATACATGTGCATTGCTATGGAAATGGTTGTATTTTCAAGCCTTGTAGTTGATTGAATTCCGGCACCGGTTATATGTACAATTTGGTTTGAAGTTCAAAATAAAGGTTGCAGTTATTTCTTGTCCGCATGAATATTTCTTGTCCGAAGTCACCACAAAACCCGTCTCTTCTCATCAAAAGCCAAAGAACAACCTTTAGAAAAGATGTTTCGTCGTTGATTAGATTCCAGCGAAAGAAATGGCACGCCTCGTGGGACCGTTGTGGTTGATTTGAGGAGATATGATGGTGAGAATAAAAAAACAAATTGATCATGATAGTGCTGGCAATGACAACTCTTCATCACAACCTGGTAATAATAAGGCGGGAAAGTCATCGATTGCACTATAGATAGTGGAGCAAGAACAAGGCAAAGATGACAACTCACCAATGAGCAAAGAAGACAATCAAAGCCAATCCCTATAATGTTGGCTGCCATGCGACCATTATCGAAGAAGCACAATAATGAATAGATAAACTGCATGATAAAATATCTCTTTGACGTGGTCAAGCCAATTACCATCGATAACCCCCATGAGGTGACGAACAAGCTTGGAACATCGAGTCCTTTAATTCAAGTGCAGGCAAGTCCTAATAATCTTGTCGCTTAATCTCGTTAAAGTTGACTTTGGTAATATCAATTATGGCAATAACAAGGGGGCATGTGATAACTCTTGGGTTTCCGAATTTAAAAGAATCAAATCATTAACAAATCATTCTATTATTTTAAAATGGGGCATACGTTGACATCACTGAGTGTTCGATATTTAGTTATTATCGATATGTGATGATCATTCGAAAGTAACAAAAGTGGACTCGACAACCTCACATGCAACCGTCAAAATTAACGAAAAAAAAAGGGGAAAGAGTGAAGAGTATACTATTCAGGCATATTTGATCATCCATGGAGGAAGTCAATTTAATGGATTGAAGATCGGTCGATATATATGCAGTTGATGACTTGGATGAAAGTGTTAGCACATGTCAACTAGTGGCAAATGATGACAGATCATTTTACCAAAGTTGTCAATAATAGATTAACTAAGGAGTAGATGATTGATTCAGAAGATTGCATCTAACGTTCAAGCACGTGTAAATCCATTAAGGAGATATTGGAGAATAGTTTGGTGAAAATGGAGAATGAGGTTACTATTTTTAAGGGAATTGACAATGTGGGAAAAAACAAACTTGGAGATAAGGCTGCCATTTTGAAGAGAATTGACAACGTGAGAAATAAACAACTCCTTGGAGATAAGGCTATTTGGAGTTGACAATGTGGAAATATGGGACCATTTTTTTGGAAGCATCAAACTATAATTCAACTTTATGATAGAAAGTCTATAAATACCAAGTTTTATCAATTAGAAGAGGAATACTCAACAATCAAAATGTAATCTTTTATTATTTTTGTTTCCTGCACTTTATTTTTCCTTAATTATAGTTTTTCAATTCGCATTTGTAGATTAAATTCCAACATGTATCTTTATCCCGATGTTTCGTTATCAATTCAATTCGACGTGCATCTCTATCATGAGTGTCATGCCGTTGATTAAATTCCGACATTACATCTTTGTACGTTATTGAGTTTTGTCATCAATTAAATTCCGACATAGTTCGTACACATGCATTGCTGTGGAAATGATTGTATTTTCAAGCATTGTTGTTGATTGAATTTCGACATTGTTTGTATGTATGATTTGGTTCAAAGTTGAAAATAAAGGTTTGCAGTTATTTCTTGTCCGCTTGGATATTTTTTTTGTTTGGAGTCACCACAGAATTTGTTTCCTTTCATCAAAAATTGAAGAACAACTTTCGGAAAATATGTTTCGTCTTCAATTAGATTCTGACAAAACATATGTATATATAGTGTATAAAAGTGTCACTTTATGTTGAGGAAAAAAAAGAAGGAAAAAAAGTATTTAGACAAAAATACCCCTAGATGCAAATAAGATTTGGTTGGCTTTTAAATTGAGGCCCCTATCTGAAACTAAGTTGGTCACTTCCGGTTCTTGTTTGAGACAATGTCCATTTGGGTCATTTTTTGAGAAAACGATTCCACTTTAGGCCCTTAATTGAAATTTTCCCAAACATATATTTGCCAAACCAAAGTTGTAGATAAAAATAATTGCGTGTCAAACAGAAATTTCACTAATTAAATTTTTAGATAAATTAACATGAGAGGTCGATATAATATGCATGAGAGCGATGGTTCCTCAACTTTGGTTTAACATGTAATGTCTTCCTTAAACCTTTAATTTATTCAATGTAATCCATGAATTAATCTAATATACAATGACATCCCTAAAATTTTAATTATTTAATGTGGTTCCTAAACTTTTGGTGCATGTTCAATCTATTTCCTAAATTATATGAAAATATTTAATAGTATCCTTAAACTTGAATTAATACAATGACAACATCGAATATTTTTATATAGTCCAATAATTATATTCATTTTGTACATGGGCTTTACTAACATAACCATCTTTCGGCTATTATAAAATTAACAGCTTGTTATGAGTTATAAATTATTGAAGGAGTGGACCCCACATTAATTTATAATTATTTGATGTTTAACTTTTTTATGATTCATAATAAACTGTTATCCCAAACCTTTTTCTTTGTACCTTGGACATTAAAAGATACTTTGGACTTATTCTTGAAGGGAAATTATTGCACAAGCAACATACACGTATTAAGAAGTCGAGAATGCACATGGCCCATGTTAAGGGAAGAAAATATTCAGCAAATATTTAGGGAATTTTTGTTGTTTTGTTATCATTTATATCTTATTTCTTAGGTTATGTTTGGTCATCCGGATTTTTAATTATGATAGAACCAAATAGGATAGTATATGAAATCCATGAAAATTTGCTATATTCTATCATGATTGGTGATTGTAATAATAAAGTTGAATATATTCACATTATATTATATATATTGTTTGGTAAAAATGCTTATATGAATCACAAATTTTACAAACAGAGATGGTAAAATTATCTTACGATACTCTTGTCTACTTGATTTTTTATTTTATTTTTAATTGTATTTTCTCTCTTTTTTAATTAATTATTTTTTATTTCTTTCTTCCCCTTCCATCGTTCTCTAATAAAATTTTATTAAATAGAAAATTGTACTAATATACGTACAATACCTAAACACCTAAAATAAGTGATAAATATATATTTATATATTGAATTTATAATACAAGATAGAATTAAATTCGAATATATAAATAAAAATAAGATTAATTATTAAACTAAATTTATATTTTTTTATTTTAAATTTCTTATATTATAATTCAAATATTATTTATATTGAAATATAATTTTAATTTTTATTTTAATAAAAATGTTATTTGAGAAAAAAAAAATTCAATTATGAATATCATAAATTATATCTATCTTTATCTTACCCCTTCATGGATAATTTTATCTGGTATATTTCTCTTTTTAATATCCGACTTTATCTTATCTTGAGTACGCCCAAACACAGAATAAAATAAATTTTATCGCATCTTGAATGTTATTCTAACTGCTAAACACAACTTTAGAGTCAGCAAATATTTAGGGAATATTTGTTATTTTGTTAATTTTTGTATCTTAACTCTTAAAGTCCTTTACATACATTGTATTTGCAACACAATTATGTACAGAAAAAAAAAAGGGAATACAATTTTATTCCCTAAAACCTAATTCTTCAATGAGTCTCACAGCTCTATCATGTATCTACTGCAATTGCAAAAGCTTCCTTTACATATATTGAAATTAATTATTTTTAAGGTGGTATCAGAGTATTTTTGGCGAAAGCCTCACCGATCCATGTCTGAAGAAACATTATCTTCTTCATTTGCATCGATGCGGCCATTAACGTCGTCATCAACCATCTTGAGTCACCCCACTCTCATGTCACCGCCAAGTATTGGGGGAAGCTAATCTGGACGAACTTTCTGATTTGGAAAGCACAGATCTCGCCATATTTACGAGCTGCCCACTTGATTTCCATTATGGACGGCACCAAATCTCAACTGGAGGAGACTGTTGGGGAGATTGCATTACGTAGATGACCAACCAAACGTTTGAAAACTAAATTTCGAGAGTCTATTGCCTTGGTTTGGATCCACAACTCATCAACCACTCCGATAGTTGCCCAATTGACGAGACACATTTGCGGCAAGTGCTTAGAAGTATCTTGCAGACTCGTATGCCGCTCAAGCAATTGCTCGGGCGTTCGCTTTACGATTTCAGCTTCAATCACTCTTAAAAGTTCCGTGATCCGTCATGAAATTCTTACATAGGCCACTAGCCTCACGGACTAGTTAGCTACTATTGGTGAGCCTTTATCTATTAATAAATAGCATACTCAATTGTTTCATGGTTTGCTGAATTTTAGGGTCTCGACACCGCAATTTCTGTTTTAACTCAAATGGAGTCTTTGACAAAGGGGCAACTTCATGCCTTTATTCTTAATCACGAGAGAAGGCTAGAGGTAGTGTCGGTAACAACTAATCAGCCCCCACCGGTGGCTTTTCAGACCGGCCAAGGATCGTTTCCTTCTCAATAGATCCGTCACGAGTCCAACAACTTCCATGTAGATTTTAATTAATCTGGGAATTTTTCCAGAACATCCTATGGGCATGGCTCACATTAAGAAACTGGAAATTGCGGGAGATGCCACAGTGGAGAAGGCCCATTTTGTTAGCTTTGTGGGGAGCAAGGCCATAAGGCCAATACATGTTACTGCTTTGTTGGATCAGTCCAATCCGCACAAGCCCACTTGACTAGTCCGGACTTACTGCCACAGTATTTGCCACCATCAAGTTCACCTTGTGCTCTCACATCTTTAGCGTGGTTTGTTGGTTCAAGTGCTAAGCATCACGTTATAGTCAATTCTGCAGGACTTACAAGTGTTACTCCATATTTAGGTCAAAATCAGCTTGTTGTGGGTGACAGCGTCTCCTCAGCGATCATGCACACATGTACACTCGTGTCCTCTTCTCCATCCTTTATATTTTGTCAAATTTTAGCCCTACTTAGAATCACTAAAAACTTACTTTCCATGTCTCGGTTTGCTCTTGATAACTGTTGTGTTTTCCAATTCGATTCAAACTCATTTATTGCCATGTCTATCGAAAATGGTGAGGAAATCCTCCGCCGCGTGCTTGACAATGGGCTTTACTACGTCACTTTTCCGTCTGGCCACTCTTCCACACTTTCTGCTTCAGTTGCTTCTCCCACTCTGTGGCATAATCGCTTGGGACATGCCTCCACTAATCGGCTTGTGCGTCTTCTCAATTCATCCAACATTAATTTTAGTTGTTCTTTATCTTCAGTCAATATGACGTGTGCTATGAATAAAAATCACCGCATAGTCATTATCCTACTTCGTCTAGGTCAAAACATCCTTTTGGAATTGATTCATTTTGATATTTGGGGTCCTCTCCTGTTATTTCATTCAACGGCAATAAATGCTATATTTGTTTTATTGATGATTTCTCGCATTTTACTTGGTTCCATTCATTCTCATCTCGCGGTTAATTTTGTTTCATTTGTAAAGCCTTTCATGAACTTGTCGAAAATCAACTTAACCGCAAAATTAAGTTTATACAATGCGACGGAGCACTCAAATATGTCACATCCACCGAATTTGTCCAATACATTAGAGAGCATGGCATTCGCCAACGGGTTTATTGTTCTTATGCGCCCTATCAAAACTAGATTTTGGAACAGAAACATCGACATATAGTCAAAATTGGATTGACTCTTCTTCATCAAGGTTCTGTTCCACTAGTGTTTTTGGAGTTTGCTTTAGAAACTACGGTTTACTTGATTAACCGCACGCCAACATTGGTCATTGATAATATTTCACCTTGGGAGGCTTGATTTCACACTAAACTTGATATTGCGCATTTACATATTTTTTGTTGTGTAGTGTATCCATTTCTTTGCCCTTACTGGCCCCGTAAGCTCACACTAAGATCCAAGGTTTGCATCTTTATGGGCTATCCTCGTAAAGGATATCGCTGCTATTGCCCCCAAGGATAAGCGTTTTTATGTTGTTGCGGATGCCATTTTTTGATGAGGCCACCTATCTTGTTGCCACGCTAAACTCTTGTCAAAATGCCTCAATGCCTCAACACCAACATGTGTGGAACTTTTTTGCCCTGCTGATTTGTCCCTATCATCCTCAACACCTACTGGACCACTCGAGTCTCCACGGGTTTCTCCACCAAATCCAGATGTTCTACTTGTTAATACCATAAAAAATGCAACTGAACTTGTTGAGGTACCACAAGAAACTCCTACCATGGTACTAGCATCATCTTCACATCTTATGACGACCTGTTTGTGAGATGGGACCATAGATCGTCGAACTTTTAATAGAAATCACACTTCGGCCCTTGTGGTTTACTCTAGTTTTCTTTTAAGAACCCACTTGTTTTTCCAAGGCTGCAAAGGATAAGAAATGGCAGCTTGCAATGCAGTTCGAATACAAATCACTAATGGAGAATCGCACATGGGATCTTGTTATGTTTCCGCTCATGCTCGGACCATTGGATGCAAATGTGTGTATAAAATTAAATTTCGCTTCCACGGAACTATGAAACTATATAAAACAAGATTGGTCGCCAAGGGTTTTCATCAACAAGAGGATATCGATTACACCGAGATATTTAGTCCAGTGGCCAAGCTCGTTACACATGCGCACGGTCTTGTCTTTGGCATATTCTCAACATTAGTCCATTCGACAATTGGATGTCTCTAATGCACTCCTACACAGATTACTTGAGGAGGAAGTTTATATGACTCAACTGCAAGGTTTCGTTGGTGCGAGTAAGCTTGACTATGTTTGTCACCTTCAACACTCATTATATGGCCTTAAACAAGCATCTTCGACACTTGTTATATGGCCTTAAACAAGCGTCTCGTGCTTGGTACACCCGCTTAAGCTCCTACTTGTGCGACTTGGGATTTGTCATATCCAAGACCGACACCACCTTGTTTGTCAAACACCCAGCTGATTTCACCATTTACTTATTGGTGTACGTTGGTGTATGTTGACGACATAATTTTATATGGTTCCCCAAATGCTCCATTACAAGATCTCACGCAACCCCTTCAATCAGAATTTGCTATCAAGGATTTAGGAGACATTCATTATTTTTTTTTGGGGATTAAACTGCTTCATACCAACAATGGTTCACATCTTCACCAGGGTCAAATTTTTGAGGAAAATACTAAAAAATGCTAATATGCAATCTGGCAAACCTACTGCTACTCGTACCAATTCCATGGAACTAGACATAGTTGCTTCTCATGAGCCACTTGCGGACCCAATTCAATTTTGAAGCATTGTGGGAGAACTTCAATATACGCGAATTCGGCTTGTCAACATCTTCACGCCCCCACTATGCCGAATGGTAGGCCAAGAAACTCCTTCTGCGTTACTTAGCTAGTACAGTCTCACATGGTCTTCTTTTTACTCGAGCGGCAGCCACTCAGCTCCATGCTTTTCTGACGCTAGTTGGGAGGGTGATCGGACGGACCATCGCTCCGTTGGTGGGTTATGCGTCTATCATGAATGAAATCTCATATCTTGGTCATCTCGCAAACAATGAACTGTGGCTCGTTCCAGCACCAAAGCAGAATACAAATGTCTCGTGGATACCATAGTGGAGTTAACGTGGCTTGAATATCTTCTTTGAGATCTTCATGTGTAACCACCTGAGCCACCCACTCTTTGGTGCGATAACTTATATGCCATCTACTTATCTGCATATCCCGTATTTTATGCTGGAACCAAACATGTGGAAATTGATTACCATTTCATTCGGAAACACATTACTCGGAAATAATTGGTAGTCCGCTACATTTCTACCAAAGAACAAACTACCAATATCTTCACTAAAGGCTTGCCTACCCGCTGGTTCCTACAATTGTGGTCCAAGCTAATGGTTCACCCTCACAATTAGCTTGTGGGGATGTTAAAAGGAGAAAATATTCAACAAATATTTAGGGAATATTTGTTATTCTATTACCTTTTGTATCTTGTCTCTTGAAATCAGTAAATATTTAGGGAATATTTGTTATTCTGTTACCTTTTGTAACTTATTTTTTAGAGTCCTTTATATACATTGTATTTGTAACACAATTATGTACAGAAAACTAAAAAAAAAACAAAATTTTATTCCTTGAAATCTAGTTCTTCGTTGAGTCTCACGTCTCCCTCATGTATCTATCGCAGTTACAGTAGCTTCCTTTACCTATATTGAGATTAATTATTTTTAAGTGCCCTTAAATTGACGTGGTTCCATACGAGTCTGACAAGGTCTGACAATCCACATATATTCTAAGGACGTGCTGTTTTCATGGTTCTTTGTCGCTCGATAGAGCCAAGCGAGTGCAAAGGACGTGCCACGTTCAGAATTCTTGTGCGTGCATTTTCCTCCTCATGCTTCCCTCCTGTATCTGACTTTTGTCTTGCCATCTACATGTATCAAGAGAAAGTTTCAAGGACATGACTCCAAAATGCATAAGAAGCAGCCGAGCCAAACGGGTCTTTGTGTTTTTGATTCGATGACCAGTTGCTGTCACTTCTACGAACCACTTGTTTCGGCCTCATGGGCGAATCAGTTCTCATCTTATTCTCGTCTTTTGTTCACGCTGACTCCATAATATCATCAGAGACGTCTCTCGGTAGTGCACGAGAGGAGAGGAGGCGGCGGTCAAGGCGTGCGCTCTCGGGAGTCTTAGGCACCACCCTTTTGTGGTGGCTTTTCTTCTCCTGCAGGGTTTTGTCCAGCTCTGGTGTCGTGGCTCAAGGGTGGAGTTACTTCCTGGATTCGAAGGGCCTCTTCCGTTTAATCTCGAATTGGTCGTACCAAGAGAGAAAGCATTTGTCTAGGAGAGAGGCAAAGTGCGCGAGGGGCACTTTGTAAGCATTTGTCTAGAAGAAAGGAAGAAGAGAAAAAAAGAAAGAAAAATAATAAAAATACCGAAAAATTATTAAAATATTATAAAATTTGTCTACCCCAATGCCAGTGATACAATATTCGGTCGGCGTCCAAGTTAGCAATATTCGGCCAAAATTATCTAGAATGATTGAATTCGTACCAAGTCTAAATGTTTAGGATTAAATTGACACAACTAAAAAAAGATTTATAATTATATTGAATCCGTGTAATAGGTTTACAACTTTTCTGATATTTTTTCAATGTGGTTCCATGTGAGTCTATCAAATATATTCTAAGGACGTTTCTTTATCACTCGATGGAGCCAAGCGAGTGCAAAGGCCGGGGCATGTTCGGAATTCCCATGCGTGCATTTTCCTCCTCGTGCTTCCCTCCTATCTGCCTTTTGTCTTGGCATCTATAATGGCTATTCATCCGCTCGGTCCACATATGTATCAAGAGAAAGTTTCAAGGACGTAACTCCAAAATGCATAAGAAGCTGCCGAGCCAAAGGGGTCTTTGTGTTCTTGATTCGATGACCAGTTGCTGTCACTTCCACGGGCCACACATTTCGGCCTCAAGGGCGAATCGGTTCTTATCTTGTTCTCGTCTTTTGTCCACGCTGACTCCATTATATAGTCAGAGACGTCTCTCGGTGGTGCACGAGAGGAGAGGAGACAGCAGTCGTGGAGCGAAAGAGAATGGCCGTCTCCAATGGTGTCGCAATGCCGGGCGCTCTCGTGAGTCCTAGGCTTCGCCCTTTTGTTGTGGCTTTTCTTCTCCTGCAGGAGTGTGTCCAGCTCTCGTGTTGCGGCTCAAGACTGGCGTTCCTTCCTGGATTCGAAGGGCCTCTTCCGTTTCATCTTGAAACTGGGTGAGTGGGAGTCTAGTGCCGATCCACGAGGCTTTTGTTGATCATGCCTCTCTCGTCGCTCGGAACGATCTGATCCGATCCTCATGAACTAAACGCCAATGGTGTACTCGAGTGGGCGAGTGCTACTGTCGCCGTTGTCGATATAGAATTCCTGCGTTGCTTCATAGACCTTTCATTACCGTCCCCACCAGACCAACACATGGAACCTCCATGCTCTAGGGGATCGTATGCTATTTACCATTAGTAATGACCCAACTACCCATCCCAATCCACATGAGCCAAGTACCTAAAGGAAGTATCGGTGGTGCCAAACGTACTTATGAATCATTCTCCATTCTCCTCCACTACAAGCCCCATGTAGACTACGCCCCAAAATGAGTATTCAAGTGATGACATCTAAAGTTCGGAGTGATTGGTTTCAAGGTGGGTCGACTTGGAAACTAATATTTGGAACATACCCTATTATAGCCTATAGGTCCCGGTTTTGAAAGACTGGAACAAGGAACCAAATGAATTATACCTGGAAACAACTCAGAACCGAACCAGCCAGTATCACATAATTGATATTATACATTATTTGTTTTGGCTTATTATTGGTAAAGTCTTATTAGTTGAGGGGTCTTCGATACCTGCTCCAAGTTGGAGGCTTGGATTCACTTTTCCTTTGCATCTTTCTAAATGTTTTTCAATAAGGTGTATAAGACCGATTCGAGACAGGTACAAAGAACCGGGCAAGTTCTTCCCGACTCGGTCGCTCACCCTATTTTGAACGTCGTCTCTACTTGTGATTTGTTATTTACTGTGTCGCTTCCCGTGAATAAATTGGGTCTCACATCAAAGCACTCATATGTGTCTTAAAGTTTTTTTCTTGATCATTTTTTATGATTGATTCTCCTTAGGTAGGTGCAACTATGCATATAAACCATCACATTAATTTCGTGGATCGAGTCACACATAAGCCATATTCAAGTGAGATCGCTGAGCATATGGAGTTCTTTTTATGAGGTGTCAGAATTAGGATTGAGTAATTGAGTCGGTCTAACCTGAGAATTGAACTAAACTGACGTTACCCAACTGGTCAAAATTGCCGTTTAATTGGTCCTTTTTAAGAAATATTGTGAGATGCAATTAAGAAGAATGAAATCCACAACCTCTAGTTTGAAGTAGGCACACAAGGCCACTCAATTAACAAGACTTTACTAATTATAGGCTAAAAAAGTATCATATAATATCAATTATGTGATTTTTATAAAATAAATCCAGTTCTTGATCCACTTATACAGTAGGTTTGAGGTTTTAGTCTCGAAATTAATCCACCTTGAAATTGATCACCCAAGTTTGAACTGTCAAACTTCTGTCATGAGTTTAACCCACACGTCCACGTTGATTCTTTAATTGGTACACCCACCCCATGGATTATCTCTGAATTTTTATACCACCCAATAGTTTTACATTTTCAAGAAAAATGGGGTTTATGATGCTTAAAATGGGTCAAATTCATCATTAATCGAGCAACACTAAGCATACTAAAATTAGTCTACAAAATGAATATACCAAGTGATGTGGTAGGCTGCAACAAACATGTAAACAAATGAGCCTCATTCCACACTTATAACAATCTGCCACATCACTTAATATGTCAACCACGTATTATTAGTGTAGATAACATTTCTTCTATTTGTGCAATGTTATCGAAATTATGCTGTTCATATTTCTCATTCGATCGACATGCCTCGATCAAGCTCCCAACGTTGACTTCATTAAGCCTATCGCTATGCCAGAAAGCTTAACGGGTGCAGACTTGATCAATATGAGGTGCTTTCCCCATTGAATCAGGTATGTGGCTGTGGGTGAATCAGAGGAAATTCAACTCTTCTACTACTTTGCGGAATCGGAGAGAAATTCTAAGGAAGATGCTCTCTTTCTTTGGCTAACCGGCGGTCCAGGTTGCTCCGCTTTGTCCGGTCTCATCTATGAAATCGGTGAGAATGAGGGAGCTGCATATCGTGTTCACTTGTATAGCTGCACCGATTTTCTCCTTGTCTACCACATGGTGATCACTCACTCTTGCAGGTCCGCTAAATTTCAATATAAAGGCGTATGACAGGAGCTTGCCGGAGTTCGTTCTCAATCCATATTCATGGACAAAAGTAATGGCACATCATGAGTTAACCAGACTTTATTTATATCAGATGATGATACTACATTGTATTTTGTTGAGACAATTGTGATCGAAACTAATAGTTGGGATTCTCAGGCATCCAGCATTATATTTGTCGATTCGCCTGTTGGGACTGGATTCTCGTATGCAGAAAACCCGCTTGCTTATGAGACTGGAGATTTCAGACAAGTGCAACATCTCCATCAGTTCTTGAGGAGGGTATGCTCAGAGAATTCTGATCTAAATAGGAGCTACAGACCGTGTACCATGAGTTTGATGCATTGCTCGACTTCAGATGATTTAATGAGATGACTAACTTGCTCATATAATTTTGGGGAAATTGCAGTGGTTGATTAGTCATCCTGAGTTCATCTCAAATCCCGTTTACATTGGCGGAGACTCGTATTCGGGATTAACCCTCCCAATCCTTGTTCAAGAGATTATGGATGGTAATTGACAATTGTTTTAGCACATCTTATTGAAGGACCATTGTATTATTCATCGCAATTGTTCAGTTTCCATTTACACTTGTTTAAGCGGTTTTGTGTAGTAGTCATTTTAGAGATGGAAGGCCTAGAAACTGAAGGACTTGTTAAAATTTGAGATTGATTCAAAGGCATAACTCAATGATCTGCACCAGATCCCGATAGCTCCCAACTTCCTCCGTCCATTATTCAAAAATTTCGAAGGATGTTTGTATAACCATGCGCTTTTAGTGGTGAGAACATTTTACCGATCAAGTCAAAGGTATTGATACCTAATGATTTCCGACAAATAGCAGCTGACATGGAATGGCCAAGATTCTAAATCAAAAGCTCAAATTTGGTCAGAAAAGAAGAATCCTACTGCTGAAATCAGTGTTAGCTAGGTTGATGTGAATTCGAATATTCAAGCACTCAAACAGTAGAGTGACAAGCAAAATGCTACTGGCTTTCATTGTCATTTTCCATGGCCTCGCAGGAAACGATGAAGGCAAAAGTCCAGCTATAAACATCCAGGTTTGTAATTGTATAATGATTGGCACACTGAACCAAGAAAGAGAAGTTAGCCCAACTTTCTGCTTGACTAAATGTTAGTTTCTTCTAAATGGATGCAGGGTTACGTACTCGGTAATCCGTTGACCGACCCAGCTTTTGACCAAAATGCGCCAGTACTGTTTGCTCATGGAATGGGGCTCATCTCGGACGAGCTCTACGAGGTGACTTAGTGTTTTCCCTACATAAAATGATCCAATTAGATTCTGCTTATGGCCCCGTAGGGGTGGAGGATCTTACTGAACATTGAGACGAACAAAATTTGTCCACCGCAGTCACTGAAGAGGACTTGTAAAGGGCATTATCAATTTTCCGAGTCCAGTGATGCGGATTGTATGAACGATCTTATGGCTTTCCATCAGGTACCCCATGCTGATGAAAAGTGATTTGAGTTTAGTTGATGTAGATAGCCCACGCATCCTCTACATCTTATATTTAAACCTCTTTGGTGTTTACCAAGATGCTACTTCATCCATGTACTGCCTTTCACCTTCACAGTGCACTTCAGGACTTCAAACCGCCCAAATCCTGGAACCTCTGTGTGGATATGCATCGATGAAGCCTGGGGAGATGTTCGGAGACAGGAGATCTCTTCTTGAGAATTTCTTCCTTGTTCGTGAACCCATCGATCTCGATTTAGGCTGTCGGGTAGCTTGTCCTACATACATTCTCCTTGTTCTTTTATAGATTGTGGATTGCTCAAAGGATGTTCTAACTTAAAAGCAAAAAGCTTATAAATGTGCCATCTGAAGCTCTTGCAGAAATCAACTGGAATCTGCAATTTATTCTTTTATCCCTTCTGTTCGTTCTATCATCCACCTACTTGCGCATCACCAGAAGGCCAAGAAATCAACTCAAAGCTGCAATCTCGTTTTCTTTTAGTTTTTGCATGCCATTACCTCCCAACTTTTGGCAGATTCATCTCTCTGTTCATGTAAGTGCAGACTTATGGATACAGGCTTTCTTATAGTTGGACCAATGACGACAATGTCCGGGAGGCTCTTCACATAAGAAAGGTAAAAGAACTGAAATGAAGAACCATGAACTTACCCACAAATAGTCGACGCAAGATCAATGAAGCATGAACTTAATGGCAGGGGAGCATTGGGGACTGGCAAAGGTGCAACAATGAGTTGAACTATACAAATGACATTTCGAGCACTCTGCAATACCACGCAAAGCTCAGTGCAAGAGGCTGTCGTTCTCTAATTTACAGGTCAGTCCAACTTGATGATTCAACATCAATCTATTTTAGCTTCTCTTTGTATTAGAGGTTATGGATAGATCCGGAATATTCTTATGTGCCTTGACAGTGGAGATCATGACATGATTGTACCATTTATGGGTACTCAAGCATGGATAAGATCGCTGAACTATTCCATCATCGACAACTGGCGATCATGGATGGTCCGAGGTCAAGTTGCTGGGTAAGCTAGAATTGAATCCGGAGTAGCTAGTCATTATTAAAGCTACCTAAATGGTGTTCCTGAATGAATTGGGATTATGCAGTTACACGAGGACTTACTCGAATGGAATGACATTCGCAACTGTTAAGGCAAGAACGCTGACGCACTCTTTAGTTTCTAAGCTGAGTCGTGATAGAACTGAATGCTTGCTATACTTGGGTTAATCTGCAGGGTGGAGGGCACACAGCTCCTGAGTATAAGCCTGAAGAATGTTTTGCTATGTTTGAAAGGTGGATATCGCGGGAGCCACTCTAGAGGACTCGAGCCCGAACGCGAACAGCTTTCACAGTCATCATTGGCCCTCCTTTCCCTTTACAGAGCTCATTGCCTACGCAACTAGGAGAAAACAGCATTAACTTAGTCATTTAAAAGCATCTGCGAAAAGTATTCATCCATGCTTACTGGCTTCTAGACTGGGCACCAAATTATATTATCGTCATTTATTGATAGCAGACAACTAGATTTCGTACGGGCCACCTCCAGCAACTTCATGTTCACGGCGCAAAGAGATAATTTCACTGCAAGTTGAACAAAACTCTCTTCTCATCCTATATCCACGAGCCGTATAACCAATTCATGCATTTGTTTACCTTCTAGCAGATAGTTTGTGTAATGCTCCACTTGTCCTCTCACTCCAGTATCGTGTCCATCCAGTCAACGAAACAGGGCAGTACAGCAAATACATGATCAAAAGCTTAACTTCCCAGGAAAATATTATGCAAAAGTTCCTCTGACTGAACAGAGAACGAGTCTAACAGAACCACGGACCAATTTATGTCATAAATTTATAAATGACGGGAAGAAAACTCACGTTACAACATATAGCGTTCACAGATTAACCAGTAATGTCACAACAGATTCACCCGTATCCAACGCTTCAGTTCTCCAGCCAGTAATTGCATTCTTGAATTCTCTAAAATAGATATGCCAGATTCAAGCACTCAGTTCCCCTAGTTATTATTGAGAAAACATCTTAATACATATTGGAGTTGACAAAACAATCCATAAATCCTCACAAGCTTGATATATGCAAGTGTTGTTATTGACTCATATGATACCCGCATAAAAGGAACTTATGTGCGAAGTGAAAAGATTCGAAATAGTTGGAAGAATATACGTGAACAAGTCTTGAAGAATTGGGAGTTCATAAAAACTTGGAGGTACTAAGGTGAACAGTTAAGAGGATCTACATCACTGTCATACTCGAATTTGACATTTTAAATTTCACAATATTTTGTCAATTTCTTGAAATCACCTAATCATCAGCCTTTAAGTGATACCCTTAGCCAACATCAGTTATCATTCACAATCAATTTGAGTATATAGAAACTGCAGTAGCCCATGTTAACTCAGTTGACCCAGTTGCTCAAGCTTTGACTGTTCTCAAAATTAGCCTCTATAATTCCAGCAACAGGCAGCCTTAAAAAAGCTAGAAACTGACTGGCAGTATTGGGCAAACAGCATAAGACACAGCTCGAATCTGTTTGTCAGCGTTCAAGGGAGTTTATAATGTTACTGTGGTGTGAGATTTAGATTACATCTTTCTGTCAGCCTGTTTCCTCTCCATATAGTACAACATTGCACCTCTTCAAATTACAGCTAGACAGGAAGTCTCAAAACTTGCAGAGTCCCTCCTTTCACAGTAACTTTCTGAAGCAGACAAAAGCTGGAACGGAGACTCCACAATGAACAGAATGCGGCTACTTCCACAAATGGTGTATGATATGTTACCCAAAATTGCTTCCATAGGAAGTAGTGTGTATAAATAACTTGGATTGGATGTCACAGATTTGTATCTTCACTTATCACGTATTTCCCGTTTAGGAAGCAATTCAGCTCGCCTTAGTCTCAATTTGAATCTCATGCCTGTTCATACAGGAAAGCCATGTAAAGCATATTATCAAAGCAAACACCTGGCAGGCAGGGGAAAGACTAAACTCTAGTAATTAAAAGAGATGGCAAAAGCAGTTAAAGGTCAGTTACAATTAAATACTAAATACTACACTAATTATGGCAAGGCTCCCAAGAGATGAAATTCAATTGACTTCAGGCGGATAAAAATAGCTGATTCACAGGCTGCATAACACCATTAAACTTATGGTATTTGTCTATGTACTATCCCAGTTTAATGATGGGTTTATCTGATCTATATGGAAAAAACAGTATGGTGTAGGTAAGATTACCGCAAGAATTTCTTGAGAAAAACTTCAAGACTTCATCGATAATTATAACCTGCAGTTGATATTACATGATGATATTTAGGGAATAATGATCAAAATTTTACTCATGAAAATGAATTCAAGATCAGTAACTAAGAATTAGGTCAATAATGTGTAGGAGAACAGGAAGCATCTCTCCTGCAAATTCCATGGGAAAATGTATAAAGGCCTCATCTGTTCTCAGATCAAAACTGACCACTAGAAGGTCAATCTTGAAATGAGAAAAAGAACAAATGAAAGCATCTAAAGCAGAAAGGAAGCAAAATATCAACTACATAACTTTTATTAGTTTGCAGTTTTTCATTGGGATCTAAAGAGAGATTCGCATTTAGCAGATGACATGTTAAGCACTACTTACAGGGAAGGAAAGATACAAAACAACAGTCCATTCAGCCCAAGACAGTGGGGTTACCTGCAATGCATTTCATTCAATTTTATCAAGAAAATATATATAAATTCTCTTCAATTATCAGCAGTATCTCGGATGGGCCAATATGAATAGCCACTTACAGAGAAAAGGACGGATAGTGGATGCACGTATAGTATTAAAATGTGGAGAAGCATCGTCAGGATGATGGAGGCAACAAGCCACAAGTTACTCCATGGCGGAATAATACTATAATTAAACATGAAGAAAAAATTAGCAGGAACTATATTTTTTTTTCCAAGGAAAAAGTAAAAGAAGCTGCAGGGCTAATATCAGCAAACAAACTAATGACAGCATTCTGTCCACCAAATACTGTTTACACAGTATATTAAGCCCAACCTGCTTACAAGTGACATGCATTTAATTTTGTAAAGACAACTACATTTTTGTCGTCTAGGAGCAAGAAAACTAAGGGCCTGCTTGGTCAAACTGAAAAGTAAGTGTTGAAAATTTAAGCATAAAACTCAAGTGCTTATCATTTTACTGTTGAATAATAAAATAAAAAAGTTGTTTGATAGTAATTAAAATTTATAGCTGAATGTTTTTTCTTTTTTTTTTTTTATGCCGAGGATCCGGCCTAGCTCACCTTACGGGAGCACAGCACCGACTATACCTCGGGGGAGACTAGCCGAGCAACCCACCAGCTGGGGCCCCCGCTTAAGTCACGGAACTGCTCTGGGAGTTGTGGCAGACTCTGGGAGTCGAACCCTTGACCTGGCGGTCAGGAGGCCAGGCCTCAACCAGCACAGCCATGTGTGGGTGGGTTATAGAGCTGAATGTTATTAATCTCTTACCAAACATAGAAAAAAGACCATCAATGGTACGTTGTATCTAAAAAATTTCAAGATTCTAATTACCATCTATTACTCATCTATTGGACAAATTAAGTAACTCTCTCTTCTTACTAGATTAAGTGATTTTTTTACATAATCAAATAATTAAATTTAATTCATTATCAAACAAACCTGATCTTATTCAATGCTTAATTTTTAGTTTTCAGCACTTGATCAGGTCATCATATAGGCCTAAAACAGCCAATGGATGTAGCAATAAAATATCAAAGAGACGCTATATCCAGAGAACTTTTTATATATTAGGGTCAATGCATGGATGGACAAATAGGGGGACAGCATTCCTTTCCATTGTAATCCTCCAAGACACAAATTTCTTGATGAAGGCAAATTCCATCGGCTAAGTTAGCTGACACCATCAAAGAAATCAAAAGTTCCTTTGATGTTCTATGTCATAATTTTAACAATTTCCTACTTTAGCTAGTGCTATATAACCAATTTAAATACTAGACGAGTTGTGAGCGGAAAGGATATTTCCTGCCAATTGGTGAAATCATCATGTGCTGTACATCCGAGCACATTCCAAAGAGATTTGTCAAGCTTCTTATCATGAACTTAAAATTTCCTGTAACCAAGATATGCCCCTACTCATCATCCATGTTGATAATGCCACATAGTCTTGTAAATACACTTTTTTTTTGCGACATTAAGTTCATCTGCTTCAAGATCTTCTATTAATAATTATTGTCCAGGACCATTCTGTTACGGGTATCATGCAGTGAGAGTAAACGCTTGAGGGTGATTAGCAGATGAGATCAACCGAAAGAACTAAATCAAGCATTATAGTTAAAAGCTTCCTTGAATATACCTTAGATTGACATAACCTTCCCAAGCATGTATCAATTTAAAGGTACAACATTTCAGGCACTAGCAAAAGATGAGAAATAGACTAGTCTGATACCAGATATCAAGGAAGAACTTATAAGATCTAAGATGAACTGGATACTTACAGCAGAGATTGATTTTCACTAAGATTATTCAGGGCGTTGAACATCTCAACGACAACAAGGACAGTCATCGATACAGTTGAAGGATGCCGGTCATCAAATACGCTGCATGGATACATCGTCTCCCTTTTTGAGCAAGTGTCAAAATTCATCTGAAATAAATGCACATTTAACGCTTCTAAAAAAGACAATTTAAGTATGTAAAAGTTATCTCCAAAACATAAAAAGCCAAAGCAGTATGTTTCAGCTAAAAACGTGACTCGAAAAGAGACAAGCTCTCTTTCTTTTTTCTTTTCAATAAAAGAAAAGAAAGACATAAAATAAAAGACTCCAGCTTTGCCTCGTAATCAGTCCCATCAAAGATATCTTCACAGCAGATAGGAACTTTATGCAATCCAAGTAAGAAAAACTGGAAGGTTGTTCCTCAGATAACCATGGAAGGCGTAGTTCAAATAAATTTCTTGAGAGGAAACTAAGGAGGTTATATCTAGGGCTGGCAATCGGTGTGTCAATGTCGTAATTGTGTCAAATTTAGGTCTAATCTTTTCATGGTACATTTATTAATCATGTCACAAATTTGAAATGTGAACACAATAAGCTTATTAAATGGGGTTAATAACACGATGCATTTAAGATATCCACTCTTATATATATAATAAACAGGTAAAAATGTGTTGAGACATCTATAAACATGTCTAAACATATCTCAACATGTTTATAAATATTCTAGGATCATCAAGAGAGAGGAAACGGTGGGGTATAAATGAAACAATGATATCCACTCTATTGCATCTATTTGACTCAGAATTCTGGATTACCTATGCAAGTCACCTATGTATATTGTAAAGCAAAAAGAAAATAACGCAAATGTCATAATGTTGGTTTTGCTATAATCACAATTATAACATTTAATATGCAAAGACACTAGAATAGGAACACTCACTAATTCACTGTATGGTAACTTGGGACCACTATCCGCATAAACAAACCACCAAATGAATCCTGCTACAGTGGCAAGGCCTACATAGGCTGCAGCACACGGATACAAATATGCTTCTGTTATCATCATGACATGTATAATAACATTCAACCATTAATAAGGAAGGTGTAAATCAGGAAAAGTTCGAAACACATTTAAGCATGAAGTTATAATAAAGCATAAATTTGGGTTGAAAACTCAAGGAGATAGTACATATCAAACAGTCCTCTGCCATATCATGTGTGACTAAGCCAGTAGTGCTTGATTTCTCTTATTGCCCAAAAGAAATTTCAATAATGTGATACATCAAGTGACATTGAGTTCCACCACCATGCCAATGTCTTTTAATTACCAAATAAACAATGAGAGCATACATCGACACCAAACTAGATTGCAGAAACCATATGACATATAAACCAATGAAGACTTTGTATAAGATTTATTATGATACATGCCATGCCATGCAATCTTATGAAACGTTTGGCCCAATACTTGTGGTTTCTTTGTTTTTCTATGAATCTTGCATGTCAATGCTTTTAGAAAATCTTGTATTTGTGGGCTCCTGAAACATCGAGAATGTGTGTGAGGACACATCCAAAAGCATAAGAATAACATAAGTCACTGATCCTTGAAAAGAAAAAGATAATTTCTCATGTTTCCTAATCTCGTGGTAATCCATCTTTTCCTGTTTCAGAAAAATACAAAGAAATCCATCTTTCTTATCATCGGATGATGGCATTGTCGCTGAATGCAACATCAGCCTGATGGTTTAGGAGAAACTAAAGATGCGCTTTCACCTTATGATGTTTTGACAAAGCACGTGTTTTGTAGTTGGGCACCTGATAGGATTCTCATAAATCACACAGCTTCTTCACTAATGCACAATGTGATCTAGGAAGCACATAGACAAAATAGTTACAGGCGAAATGTGATCTAGGAAGCACAACCTCCAATAACCAAATAACGGAAGAATAACCATCCAGTGACCACGGCTTCACCAACCTGAAAATCATAGGGTAGATGAATAAAATTTGGAGGAGGATAAACAAGGAGCTTCTTGCCAAGTTAAACATCAAATGCAATATAAAAATGGTTTTACAAAGAACTTGTAATGCATGTAATTTTCATGCCAAAAACAGGTTGCACATTTTAAAGTTCAAATCAGGACAAAACCAAACATGCTATAAGCTACCAGCAGCAAAGTGACCTACTTCAATTTTCTGGGCAAAGTGCAACAGAAGTTAGTTCAGCAAAAGTATATTTTTCCCTAGAGAATTTGACATCACAATTTTAGTAGCATCTACTTAGAATCATGAACATAATTCATTCTCTCCTTTCCTTTCCAGTATCGGAAATTCCTTCACCACAGGCTACAAAATACCAAAAAGACACTGTTTTAATGAGAGTAAAGGCATGTGCCTTGATTGTACAACCAAATGGTACATAGAAGAAAATGAAGTTAGTTTCAGAAAAAAATACTCATCATTAATATATGATGAGTTATTACTTCCATCTACTACCAAAACCATTTTTCCACATGGCAATTACCATTAGCCATAATATACACAAGATTCAGTCAAATAGGACTTCAAGCATAATCTTAGAGTGACAAAAAATGAGAACTTTATTTGTTCAAACGCGCTAACAAGTAGAGAAACAGAAACACAGTTATAAAAAGAAATTGAGATTAACGTTCGAAGTGAAAATGCAAAGGACGCAAACCTTACGAGGTTTCGCTCTCATCACGTCAGAGTCTTGTTTATTGAAGCCAATTGCAGTGGCTGGCAATCCATCAGTAACCAAATTGACCCATAGGAGTTGGACCTGGAAAAATTAAGCAAAACTGTCATGAAAAACTCGATTGTCGCAATCAAGTAGATCATAAAGAAATCTAATAAATTCTACATTCCTCATGTCACAATGAAATGGAGTGTTCAGAGTGCTTAAAGATGCCCCCAGTTATTTCTTTAAAACAAATCTATAATTAGTCATGATAATCTGTTAGGCCATGCCTTTATTAAGCACTTTTTGCTTTTTCGAAACTGGGTTCATGTGCTGTTTGACTCTTACTTAACACAGGACACCTAAAACCTTTCTACACATTCAAATATTGACATTTAATTCTACACACAAGTTTCTTCATAATTTCTTTCTAACTAGCTTCAAGGAAATATAGGCAAACAGCACGGCGCAAAAAGGAAATCTATAGAGGGGAATCAATAAGTTGTCCACATATAGCTTATCAGCACTAAGAGACGTACAAACTCAGAAATGAATTAGAAGGGCCAACATCTCCTTTTGGGTGAGATTCAACACTGGCACAGGTAATTTAACACCTTATTGGCATGACATGCAATTCAAGCCTTTGAAATTCTACTTCATAGAATGATTTTGCCAGGCAGAGAACAAGCAAACACCAATTGGTTCACTTAAAGTATCTTGAGAAGAAATGTTCTCATCAAGCGTTTCTACGGTTTGAGAGATACAAGAGAATTGATTGCATGTGATTTCTACCCATCTTGCACAAGTTCCAGGCAGATCTGGCCATGAAAGACAGGAACATGTTTATGCAATCACAGCAGTGGCTTCAGCCATTGCTGTACTTTGACAGACACTGCCATCACCTAATAATTCTAGCAATAAAAGTTTTCACAAGAAGCATTTGGAAGAAGTTTGCTCCTTGAGGCCCTTTTCTGAATACTAAACACCAACGAGAGAATCCTCTGAATTAACACCTTTGAACGAGAGGATACATGTCAAATTCATGCACGATGCTTGCACGAAGAGGGAGAAGACACTTTCATTCCAGCTTGCTACTGCCAGTGTATGGGATATTTGGTTGTCGCATGCCTTCGTGATCACTAGTACAATAATTCTACATATTTTAGGAAAGAAAACAAAAGCATGGTTTTTCTCTCGGTATTCTGCACTAGGTGGAGACAGTGCATTATAGCATTTACAAGAGAGGAAAATTTCCTGAGCACAGCATAAGGCTTTAAGTGTTTTAATCCTCTTACATGGCCCAAATTGCAAGTAAATCTTTTTTTCCATGGAAAAGCATCACCTTAATATCAATTTCAACAGACGCTTCCTTTCCTTATTGATCAAAAGAACCTTATCCATCAATGCTTCAAGAAAGTAAAAATCCTTGTGGTGGACAAATAAAAAGCCAACGTTTAGTTGAGTCTGATAAAGTATCCAGCATGGTTTGTTATGGGGTCTAAATGAGCTTTTTATTTACAGTCTCCACCACCTAACAGCTTAAGTTTTTGGGTTAAACATTCTAACAATTTATCAGAGCCTGGTTCTGCCTAGTTTATTTTGCTTGAGAAGCTCACCATTCATCAATTCCACATGTTGTTTTCAGTCCATCTGCACTTGAGAATGGGTCTTAAAGTATCCTTCATGGCATGTCTATAGCATTTAACTGAGCTTCATATTAATGTAATCTCCATCCACCTAACAGTTCAAGCTTTTAATTTGACATTCTAACAAGGTCGATGAGGTATTTCACTGTTCCAGGGTACATCCATCAAGGTGGAGTTCCTCATCATCAAAGAATAAAGTAAAAGGAAAACGAAAAAGCCAAAACCTGAGGACATGCAGATATTAAATGACAAATACTACTTCTACTACAGTCTAGGTATTCAAGCAAGGTTGTGATACACAGTTATTATCTTGTGGGAATGAACTGATGCGAGCAGACAATACAGAGAACTATTCCTTCCTCTAACTAAATAAACAGTCAACGAGTAGACTCTGAATAATAAATTATAGCAATGAGAAAATACTCACAGGAGCAAGGGTATCAGGAATTCCAAGCACAGCTGCCACAAAAATACACACGACTTCACCAATATTTGATGATATCATGTATCTGATAAACTGCTTCGTGTTATTATATATTGCCCTTCCCTCTGCAACAGCCTGCAAGAAACTAAATGTTTTGGAAGTGGAAACACACAAAATAACCTTTTGTCTATAACGAGGAAGCTTCTTTCCAATAAACTTACCGCAACAATGGAAGCAAAATTGTCATCGGCCAAGACCATGTCTGAGGCACTCTGCAAGCTCAAGAGACCATAAAAAAGTTAAATAGAAATCCCATAAATCATTTGGAAAATAAAACTGCAGAGTTTTCCTACTAACATGAGTTGCTCCAAATCACTCAAAAACATAAAGTTGATATAGCAATAGATTATGCATCACATAACTACCCTCATGTGATGCTGACAAGTCATGAACTCTATCCAGTAAATATGCAGAGAATGAAACAATAATAGTTGGCTGTTTGTACATGCAGATGAATGAGAAAATATCCATGTGTAATCTAAGGTTATGGTTGAAAACATTATTCAATAGACTTTGAAGCCCAAACTTCTCCTGCATCCACATGGTAAGCCAAGGTTGACTTCTTGCAAAAGGCTTTGTTTCTTTAATGTTAACTACTGGCGGAAAAGTTATTACTCAAAATTACCTTGGCAACTGCAGTTCCTGATCCCATTGCAATACCAATGTCTGCTTTCTTCAGAGCAGGTGCATCATTAACCCCATCACCCGTCATTGCAACCTAAAGCATACATAGGTCGGACAGATCAGCTATAAAAGATAGGTAGGTAGGAGGCAAATTGATCAACAGACATCCACACCCAAGTTAACACAGGGTGAGAAGGAATTTGTCAATGACATTATTTCAGTTCCAATAACAACTAGAAGAATCACTGTGAGTTGCACTCATCAGTTAGTCACTACTACTCACCCTATATTGCTTCAGAAGGGTCCAATAAAGTTCTCTACAAATGAGTTGGACATGCTACTTATATCCAGCAAAAACCATACTTATAAACAAAAGCTCATCAAGTAACAAGAAATTGCAAAGTCAATGCTCCCTGCCTGGAAATGGTTTACAAGGTGAATTTCCAATCAAAAAGACTAACAAGAAAATTATGGGAAATTCAACTGTTATAGTAAGCCTGTTTTCTTTTTTATGCATCTCTTGATCATATAAAAAGGAAAAAAAAAAAAAACAGGTGATGGATACAATGGCAGAAGAGGAGTAAAATTCACACATACAGGACTATACAGAAGAGTGTGCTACAGGAGATCTAGAATATCAAAATAAAATAATGAATATAGGCAAGCAAAAATAATCACAAACTGAATCGAGCCCTTTGATACTCAACAGATCAGAAATACATATATAAATGAGTAGTTTAGCAGCTAGGATAGTTGAGTCATTTGTACTGAATATTTATAGAATTTGTAATATTTTGAAATTCTGCATGTCAGTAAGGACCAATATCGGAATCATACTTAATAGAAGAGCAGATATTACTGGGGGGGCTCATTTTATTGATTAGCAGCATGAGAAAAAGTGCAATAATTTCTCTTGAAGTTCTTTCATGAAGAATCTTTGTTTTCTGCAAATAAGCTTGTGGTACACAAAGAAAGAAAATTACGATCATCAATATACTGTCTCTGCTCGTGTATTCACAAAGACACCAATAGTTAGCACTTTAGCCTACCACTTCATTCTGGTGCTGCAAGGCCTCAACCAGCATCCTTTTATGAGAAGGCTCCACCCTGAAGTACAGTACAAAACATTAGCATCTATCATTGAAGCTTGTAACACTATCTTTAAAATCAGAGATGGGCAATAATATCTAGTGCATTATCTTTTAAGTAATAAAGAAAATATACCTGGTGAAGAGAGCCATTCGTTGCAAAGCTATTGTTTGTTGTAAAGGTGAAAGTTCTTCAAATTCAGATGCAGTATAGGAATGTCCCGCAAAGTCCACCAAGTGATCAAATGCGCCTATCTTTCGGCACAGGGACTCAGCTGTGGACTGGTATAGAAAAATCTTATCAGTACATGTGAGAAACATGACTTCCATCCACCATGACTAATAATGTGTACAACTAATTCCAGTCACCTTGTTGTCCCCAGTCACAACAATAACACGTATTCCAGCAGACATGCATGAAAGCATGGCATTCTTGACTTCTTCTCTGGGTGGATCAAGCATTCCAACCTTCAAAAATACACGAAAATATGGATCAGGAAAACCCACCAAAAAATACTACCAAATAATTAGAAGGTTGAGCTTGGAGGCAAGAACCCAAGCCATTCAAGAGTTACAAGGACCAAACCGCATGAAACTAACAACTCTGAATAAAAGAAATACAAGACATCATTTCTTCAGAAGTTCTCATGCCAATTCTGTCTTTAGTGATATAGAAAGGATCTTGTCAATGATCTCTGGGGGCAATCGGCCAATTCCGTCTTTAAAGATATAGAAAGGATCTTGTCAATGAGATCTCTTGAGGCAATTGTTAAGAATACTTTATAAGGAAGTTCCACTTTCAAAAAATCAATTACTTACTTCATTAGTTACTTAACATGCACATTGAGCAATATATGTTTCCTAGAACAGCAAATGCATTGGAAAAATATGTTTCTTGAATTAGTCACTCAACAAGTGCCTCAAGAGCAATGGTTAACAAATTGCAAATAAAAATTACACAGGAAAAGAGCATGTGGCAAATTCGTAAAAGTTGAAGGCCAACAAATAATTGGTGCGAAAGCCAGAATAATACACAAAAGCCTGACACAATAAATAAATTTTCTTCATGACAGTATGCAGTAGAACCAGTTTAGATTTCCAAGAAGTTGACATTTCTTTCATTGTTCATCAAGGATAGCAAATTATCTCCCACAAGAAGTCAGCCAATTTCTATTTCAGCGAGAAACATTATAGTGATAGTTAAACCATGAATACATAGCACTTCAGATGAGAGCATGATGCACACAGTTTCTGAGGATTCTGCTAAGTCCAAAAGCTTTTATCATTCATTTTATCTTTTTCCTTTCCTTCAACATGAAAGTAGAGATATGAATTCCAACAAAGGACTACTTTCCATGTCCCAGAACCTGGATATTACAGTGAGACAACCTGCAACTTTCTCTTATTACTTGCTTCAAATGCATCAAACTTAAAAACTTAATCTCTGCCTACATAATAAAAGAACCTCTCATCTACTTTGAGAAGGAAAAGCTGGTACCCTAGTGTAAAAGTTAAGTTAAAACAGAGGTATTTTAGATACCTTTCATGCTTTTAATTTCCATGTCAATTGTGAAACAAGAGTCCTAACTTATTTGCAAAGTCCTTGATTCACAACTCAACAACATTTTGAGGCTCATTGAGAGAAGTTGGGGCAATCTACGAGATTCTTTTACAATATACTTATTCAAATAAGATAGTAAGTTTAATAAAGAGCACCAAGTTGCATCCCATTTACAATGTAATAGCATTTAACAAATATACATAACTTAAAAAGAAAAATAAACCCGAGAAATAAAATCAACAGTTGTTTTAAAACCGAAAGTAAACAAGATGCAACATAATACATGACAAGCTGCTCTTGGCTTTTACTTCTTGTTGGGTGAAACATAAGATACGTCTATATTTCTCCCTTAATAAAGCATCCTCCTCAAGCCCAAAAGTATAACAAAGCTACAAAATTTTGCCTTATAAACTAATCCAGCAACAGGTGCATTAATATCAGCTTTGTAAACAGAAATCTGAATTATGATCAGTAGCATAACAGAATTCAAGAATGATATAAATAACTCAACACACAAGAACGGTGCATTGCACATGGAAATATGTTTAAAATATTAGAAAACACAAGCACCTTTCATAGCAACTTTACCATTCCAATAAATGTCAGGTCTTTCTCATCATCAAGAGAGATTGTCTGTTGGCCCAAGGGCATCCTTTTTAAGGCCAGTGCCAAGCATCTTAAAGTTTCTTTTCCTGCGAAACTGATCCACCAATGAGTTACTTATATGAAGGCTCAAATAAAAAATTTCTGATGCAAAAGCCAAAGCTTATTTTGACTGTTGTACTCCACTCAAACTGGAAACAGCCACCAATAAAGATCAGCATCCATTCAACCATAAGAGCCCAATACTTTATTTGCAAGCCATGTAGAGAAAATTGGTGTAATTGGCTGGCTGATCCATGGTCATCAGCCAAAATTTCGAATAAGTGAAAGTGACTGATCTGTAAGTTAAGCAGCAGTTGAAGGCATGAGGTGGCTCTAGAAGAACTTACATCACTTGCAAAAGGAAGTTCTCAATGCATTATTTAAAATATTTGCTCACATTAACCCAGAAAACATATATACCATTGACTAATTGCTGCAACAAATGCAAGAAATGAGGAAAATCCGCAGTACATGTAAAGTTTTGTGGCGACCAGATCATTGTCATGACTGCCAGTAATAGCAGATAGCCATTGGTACCCCAAAACAACTGACTTCAAGCCAAAGAGGAACAAAATCTCTCTTCTACAGTCAGAGCTATTCATCCCATTGGACAGGACAACATGACAGCCAAAAAAGAATGGAATTTGATGAAAGAAACAGAGGGTAAATGAACATTAGCAAACAACTAACCTGTGGAGCCTCGCCTCTAGCTCAGCTTGAATATCAGTTGTCAGTGGAACAGTGGAACCATCATCATTGCACAGTATGCTAGTGCATCTTGAAATAATGCTCTCAGGAGCACCTTTTGAAAACATTACTTCCATATTTTTCCGGCTATAAAGAACACTCATCATTTTGCGGTCCCGAGAAAATTCTAAGACAGAAACCTGCAAGAGGACCTTCTCAACTTTGGGTTTCTTGCATGGGAAACTAAATATTGCTTAACTCTTGTACAAGATTAGAGTTGTCTAAGATTAATACACAGATACACTTCCAGACTTCTAAAAAATGGTAAGACAAACTTCAAACAGGCATAAATTAAAGATAATCTGTTACTAATCAGCCATGACAGCCAATAAACCTCGATCTAAAAGCTCTACCTACAGGGAAAAATTAAGAAGTCATTAAAGAAAGGAAACTTTTTGATGTGGTCAATCAAACAAAAGATATAGACAATGTCAGTTTGCAGAGACGTCAATCTAACTGATTTTCAAGTTTTTTCCACACGTTCTAGACTGTTGAATATTTTCATCTCTATCTTACATAATCTGGACTTCCCATGACAAGCAATGACTTATTCAATCTGATTTTCCTAATTGCAAAGAGCCATAATTTGTAGGCACCTTGACCATTCTGAGGTTGAAAATTGGTTTATATATTGTTCTCCAATACAACTAAAATTATCACAAGGCTCATTAGCTTATTTTCCCTAGTACACATCAAACACACAAGTTTTCCAAGAGAAACTGCTGCTTATTTCTAGATAAATATTTCAAGACATTGAAGCCAACGGAATAATGTCAAATTCATACAGGTCTAATCTTCACATCTGTAACTGCATAAGCATGATTCACTTGTCACAGTAATTTATGTACAAGTGAAACAAGAACTGCAAAACAAACTGTAGAATTTTTTTCTCTCATTTTTTTTTTTTTTTTTCTTCTTCTTTTTTGAGGGGGTGTGGGGTTTGGAGGGAGGGGGCAGGGAGGAGGTCGACCACCTAGCTCTCTTATTTACTTCACCACGGAAAATTTATTTTAACATCAATTGTATGAGCTAAATGAAGAGCGAAAACCATGCAACAAAAGTTTCACTATCACAAACCTTCTTAAATTGGTTTTCCCAGTAGTGATTACAATAAGAAGCACGTTCATGCTTGCTCAGTACGTTTAGAGCAGAAGGCATAGAATCAAAGCCAGGAAGGCCAACCTGAGAAGAAAACAATAGATTTTATTCCAAACAGTTGCCTTAAAATGGCAATGTCATTCAGAAGCAAAAAATAAGCTAAAGAAGTGGGAGTGCAGCTATTAACAGGGCAGGCAAACCAACCTTCTCTGCCAAAACTCGGAGAGCAACTTCAGTTGACTCGCCTATTTTTTCATAGTCTCCTTTGTCTGGATTATATTGTAGAACAGATTCATTGCAAAGTGCAGAACACATCGCTATTTGCAGAAGACAAGGATGCTGAGCAGGAAATTCAAGCTGCAACACAAATAAGAATGTTTAGTCTTAGTTTTTAAGGATATGCTGAGGCACCGACTCCAGCGGAGTAATTGTCTAAAAACAGATTATCTGGGTCCACCTAATTATATCTAACTAGCAAAAGCAAAGTCGGCACGAGCATGTTTATTTGGTATCTTCTCTGATTATGACGTATAGGTGTTAAAGTCCCAGAGTTTTCTGTAATGAGAACATTGCTTAACAATTTAAGTAATATTAGCAGAATAATGAATGTTTCACCAAACCAACTTCAATTTAATAACCTTGAATCCGCTCCTCTAATTAGATGGTCCCTTTTCAGAAGACAAAACCTAGCTCTATAGAATTATTTCAGAAGTGTGAACAATCACAATAAGAAGTGAACAAACCACTCAGAAAAAAAAGTGAAGGAACCAAAGTAACGACAATACATGTCAACATCTTGCCACAAAAGCTAGGATCTAGAAATAGTCCTATGCACAAAGGTACAACTGAGGAAAATATATTTCCTCCAGTTTAAACATTCTGATAATTGAAAATGAGGCAAGTCAATACCTTCATCCCACTTTTATCAAAAATAAAACCTTCTGGAGCATAAGTTGTCCCACTGACACTGTACTCAGCAAGTGTTGCACCATGGTGGACTGAATGAACAACACATATCTGTTCCAAAACGACAAGGAAAATGTGTCATTTAGATGACAGATACATCTTGAGTATTATTCTCAGTGGAGATCATACAAGCATGATAGAGCTCGGGATTGGCAAAGGTGAAAATGTATTCTAGGTCGGGGTAATCATATTAGAGATGAAAATGTACAAAACTTCTCTTTAGCATCATAAAGGAAAATCACTTGAAATAACCAAGAACAATAGGAACAAGACACTTAAATCAGGGGCATACTGCGTATTAGCCTTTAAATAATTACTGATCATCGCTTTTGTTTTTGGGCAGAGAGCACCAATCATAATGGAAAAGCAAATATCAGACAAAAGAAGCAAAGGATGATTAAAGGAAAAGGATGGGACAGGATAAAATTTTTGGCACAATGACACAAAATGGATCATTTAATCTACCCTTAACTAGTAAGTTTACTGCAATTGTGCAGGAAGAAAGAGAACCAGGACCACAACCAAACACACAATGAACCAAATTTACCATATGGCATGATGTCCTCAGAAGAAGGAGATAAAGAACTCTACTACTAAATACAATTCCTTCTTGCAATGGAGCACAAATAGCCACGCAATCATTAAGTCTATGGCAGATTGTTAAGAAATGATATTTTAATCAACTGATAGGGTTCATATCTATAATTTCAAGGAAACCCTGAATTTTCATAGATTCTCCACCATGTGAAGACCACATTTGATAATAAAAGAAAGTAAAGCTCAGATTTATTCTTCTTTATCAGAATTATTAACTGGTAATTAACCATCTAGTAATACTATCATCCAACACCATATCATCAATAAATGAACAAATGCCTCCAAAATATCTAATCAGAGAAAGACAATACCAGTCAAAATGCCTCCAAAATCTCTCACCATAAAAAGACATTATAAGTCAAACACACCATGTATTGGGCACAAGCCCTTCATATCCCAACGCAGATACTTAAAGGTACCGGAATACAAATATATATGAGAAATTGGGGAAAATGGGAAGAAGGAAAGTTTTGAAAAACATTATTATTTTTTGTGTTGAAGGAGAGGAGGGAAAATTTCAAATTAGAGGCATTTTCTACCGATTTTCTTCATCCATGTTGCATCCAAACAAAGAATAAGGGAAACCGCAATAAAATAATATAAAATAAAATAAGAAGAGGAAAGATTACAAGAAAAGCAGAGAAAACAGCCAACATTGGAGAACAAATAGCTGGTGAGAAAAGGTTCAGTGTTGATCACCTTTGAGACAGACATCATGTTGGTGGTCAAAGTCCCAGTTTTGTCACTGCAGATAACAGTTGTGCAACCTAAGGTCTCCACAGAAGGCAAAGTTCTTACAATGGCATTAAGTCGAGCCATCCTCTTCGTTCCAAGCGCCAAACACCTAAAAGTAAGATTAAGTACCATCATTTGATTAACTTCAGGTTAAATGTCTCACATGCTGGAGAAAAGAAACTCGATAGCTGCACAAAATCACATGTGAAAGTTACATCAACTGTATGCATTTGCCCTATCTATTACACTTCCAAGGATGCAACATATAAAGTAGATTATGTGTACTATATGTCACTTAAGCAATAAACATGTAGAGAAATTCCTAAATGATGCAAACCGAATCAACCTAGATCTTTTGTTGAAGTTCCTTTTCTATATTTCTTTCCTTTCAAATGTGCGAGAATTCTTATAATTGACAAAATAAGGATGCCTCCCTTTTTATCAAAATAAGAATCTTACAACTTTAAGGTTCTTTCTGCAGCGTTAATAATCTTTAATGCATGCTTCATATGTTTCTGCCGCAAATCCATGTTATAAAGTTTGCCTGGTTAAAAGGCATGGTAAATGAAGTAAATTGTCAATTTCACGTAGGATCTTATTGTGGATTTCATACAAGAGCAGTACAACCTATTTTAGATTACTCCTTTTGGATTCCATATGTCCGTAAGTAAAACCGAACATGATAATTGGAAAGCCAAGTTGCATAATGATGGAAAACATTAAAGAGTGATTATTAGTATGCACCACACCACATTTTTTATACGAGATGATAATAAGTTTGCATAAAGGCATATTTGCAGCATTGCACGATCTCCACCTCACAGTTTTTTAACTAGTCATTATCATGCATAACATCTCAGAATCAGTCTATCCTTTTAGGAGCAAAGGAAAAAATAATAATGCAAAGAAGAAGCACATGCTACACACCTTGGCTTCAATCAGCAAGGACAAAAATTTTTGGGAATCTCATGCTGATGGCATACCAGCAAAATTATGCAATATCACTTTCAAGCGATGTCCTTTATTTAAGTAAGTCACATACATTACCATACAACAATGCCATAATCTAGAGAATAATTGAAATTATTGAGCAAGTATCTTCTTCTTCCACGTTATTATTCGCTTGTCCTGGTCAAGGCAAGGTACCAGAACTGTTAAAGTATCACACAGCACCTGTCTATGGGGTTTCAGTGGGCCTTTTTATACATGTAATCTCCCTTCACCTAATAGCTTTAGTGGATTGGATTTTCTAACATGTTATTAGACCCTAGTTCCAACCCAGGTTATTTGTGCATGTGGCTCCACTCTCGTCAGTTCCATGTGCTGATCAAGTCCCATTTGAACATGAGAAGGGTGAAAGCATCCACATAACTTAAGCTTTGGTTTGCCCTTACAAAGAAAAACCATTAAAGGACTTGCATCCGATGTTTTGCAACCCCTGAAAGGAAATCTAAATTAGTTCTGCACCACATGTTCTGGCTTCGCCCTTGAAAACTTTTATGTTCAGTTACCATATTGAGAAGCTCATACTGAAGATGATTTGGCTCAAGTTGACACCATTGCAGGAACAAAAAATTATTTCTGGTATTACTCTATAACTCCCTGTGATTGCTGCTAATTATTGTACCCCTGAAAAGCACTTACGTAGTCACAACAGCAGGAAGGCCTTCTGGAATTGCTGCAACTGCAAGAGCAACTGCTATCTGAACAGGCACAAGAAAACAACTTCAATTATTATTTGTAAGACTACAATAGAACTAAACATAAAAATGCAATGCAACTTTGGAACAACTCAAACGAATTCCAGAAAAGCTTCCTACATGGTTCAAGCTACCACTAGATTTATAAATCCGTCCGTTTCTGATTAATCCTCCAAACAAGGATGTTCAGAATCCAAACATTCTTAAGAAAGCAAGAAATGTAACTTATCCGCAAAAACATTACCTTAAAGTAATGAATTGCACCCTGTAGAAATCCACCATGGGCTGGGTCACGAAAGTGACCAATGTTGACAACCCATACTAGCACACATATCCCTGCAATGACCTAAAGACATCTAACAAAGTTTAGAAATGAGCAAGAACTAATGTCTCCAAATCAGATCAAGAAAAAATTGAACTGCAGCATCTCAAGAATTCAGAAGGAATGTATGTTCTTCAAAACCATTATCAACGTATCAAAGATGACAAGGACAAAAATGACACTTTCAGCACCTGGGGAAGCATAAACCACCAATTCCAAATCATTACTTGAGGTCAACAAATGGCCAGGTCAAAGGAGATAAAATAGTAATTCAACAACAAAGGCAGTGCCACAGTGGGTTTTACCAAGAGTTGCTAATTGAACAGGTCCCCCCCAAAACCCAGCTGTAAAATAAGTTTCTCCCCTTATACATCCAATTAAGTGTCACAAGTGAGTAGCAAATTCTTATGTTGAAGATAAACACCAAGGAACTTCACTAAATTGCAGGCCATATACAAGTGATAATAAAAAGCCAAAACTCACCTTTGCCAGAAAAGTACCAAATTCATCCAACTTTTTCTTCAGTGGTGTCGCCTCCTGCAACCAGTTGGAAGCAAGTTCAGGTAGAGATTACAGCAATTTCTCAACTAGCAGAAAGGATAAATTAGTTGTTTAAAAGCTACAGTTCCATGAGATCAGCTAAATTGATGCTGAGGTAATTTCAAGGTATGGTAAGTTGACAAAAAATTTCCTTGGTTTTGCCCAGTTGAGTCATCAACCACTTCAGACCAAAAAAAAAAACAGTCATCAACCACATATGCCTCAAAACAAAACTTGGCCCACTCATAGATCAAACAACTAATAGATAATATAGCAGAAATATTACGTGAAACACTTGAGCAAAAATATCAGTCAAAGCAACCAATGACAAAGCACATTGAATATTCTTAAGCAAGACAAACAAACAGTTTAACCACCAGATATACCAAGAATAGTAGAAATGCTATAAATGGGGCAAAGGTTCATTCACATGCAATTAACAACCAAACACTTATTCCAAGGATGAAGTGACAATGGCAGGTGATGACTTGGTATACTCACATCCCCTGTTTGCAACATTGAATCACGTATGCTGCCCATTGCTGTGTTAGCACCAACTCCAACAACAACAGCTCTTGCCCTACCCGAAACTACCACAGTACCCTGGCAGTGAACATATCCAAAATTACATCATACTATTCACGCTACAGAAAACATGGGAGCTACCATGGTTGAAGAGCACATGAGCAAGTGGGAAGCAATTATAGCTGGGATACAAAGTCTACTAATTTCCGGTTTTTTCTGGATAAGTTCATTCACTGTCTCAAAATCCAAGATAAATGCTAAAAGGAGATATACTTTTGCAGAGACATAAAATCGGATGCTCTGCACTTTCTGGATGAATTTTGGCTGATTCAATGTCAATAAGTCTCTTTTACTCCCTGTTATTTCATTTTTATTTAGAAATATTTCTCTATGTCACTGTGCTTACAGCATCAAGCTTGGCCGGAGTACCCCTACTAATGCTTGTGTGCATTTCCCAAGCAAATAATACAGTAAGCACCCATGCCTCAAAATGGTTGGCAAGAAGAAATAATCTAAAATCCATATTGTTAGTTTGTAGAGTGCACAGCTTCAGATATACTCATTTGGCATATTGACATTGCACAAGGTACCACGAGATGAAGAGCAGCTCTATCTTTGGGTAAGTCAACATCTGCGTAATGTATTAGGATTCCAAAACACCGGATTATATCAGAACCATATAACTTAGCTTAATTCGCATGCACATCTGGATTTGTGTAGCAAAAACTTCTGGAGACTATTAAAAATCATTGAATCCCTGGAACAGAATGCAGGCTTCTAGAAAAATGAAAAGAAAATAAACAGAAAATGACTGTAATTTCCAGAAGATGGCCGTATATATCCACTATAACATGCTTTTGGTCCCAAATTATGTCCATGCAGCAGTTGGGCACATGATCCTTTACCGAGAAAAGTATATTCGTCTTGTCTTGATAAACAGCATTAGTTGTCACAGTGCACACAAGCTCTTTTTCCACGGAGCAGCTCTCACCTATCACCAGGAAACAGTTTCAGCTGCTAAAGCATGCATATGTTCAAACTTCAAATACTTAATCCTCCTCAGGATAGATGAGGCTATAATGTTTCAGTGAAGCAAAAGCAACATCTTTAACTGAACATTACATCTATAATGATGCGATTATTGCAACCAAACAGCAGACGGACAAATAAATTATTCTACTGATAAAGAGTACTCTAAAGCATTGGACGTCACTTTCTAGCTCAATTTACTGCTGCTCTTTTCTCCTGAAATTTCCTGCCCCTTCATCTCTTCCAGACATAGATCCTTAAACTACTAATTTGACTAAGTCCGTGAATATCCAAATGTGTTCTAGAAAGGTCACCCAAAATTTACCTCACCACAACAAGATCTATGAAAGCCATAAGGACTGATTGCATCAGATTATATTCACAGGACAACATGAACTCCACAGTCAAGCCTACCCTTCAGTCACATAAACTTTCAATTATTGAAAGTAGACAACAGGATGAAACTACCAGATCATTCCTTTCAAGAACGGGTCTATTCAAACTTGAAACTGTGTCTGGTCTTCATATACTACCCCTTGAAGGATTCCAAACTGAAAAGTATACATGCCAAAAATTTAATATGCATGACTGCTGAACAAGGCTCCTCACAAAAGCTATAAAAGGAATTGGATATGACAAGGATAAGAAGATTGATATGCTTCACCTAGCATGTCAATCATCTTAACAATGTTCAATTAAGCAAATCAAATATTAGTGAGATGTGTAAATAATTGGTCAAAGTTTACTTTTGATCAAGTCTGCATTATCTAGTATGTCTTTTCTTGAGCGCACTCCTTTCTTTGATCAGCCAGTCATCTAATAGCCATCCTAGTCAAAGAATTTATGTATGTTCTCCCTGTCTTTCCCTATGTTCTATCTCCCCCTAAACAGAACAAATCAGGCCCAAATGGCTCCATGCCAGGAGCTGAGCTCTTAGCTTCTACTGAGACAGCCCTACTCCCCAAATTGCTTAATAAACAAAGCTGAGAAGTTAAGACATATAATGCAAAAAATACCTGTAAGAATGGCTTGATCAACACGTAACTGATCACTTAACATCTCAACCATTCTCAAATCAGCTGGAACTTTGCATCCGACTGCTCATCAAACAGAAAATAGAAGTCAAGCTTTCAAGAGATAATTATGTTCTAAATCAAGTCAACCATCTTCACAACTTTAATATTTCACTAACTGACCACTAACTTCTACAATATCTCCTGGAACAAGTTCTGTAGCTGGAAGAATAGAGAAACAACCTGAAACCAGAGAGTTTCCGTGAGGATAAGATATATAAAAGTTGACATGAGGCCTTTCCAATAAAAAGGTTTTGCTAACGCTACATGCAAAGCCAAAAAAGCACAAGACAAAACATTGTTGCAAAAAGAAAAAGTACTTTTTTCCACCCAAAAGATCTTTTCTAAGCAAATTTCATTTGAGTGTGTCCTATGAGTCAAATATGGACATTAATACAAAAAGTTTTCCAGTTATAAAAATATTATTGAAAGGAAATACCAAGAACTATAAATAAACAAGAGTTCTTCATAAATCTGTACAAAACAGAGCTTGCCAACAGGTGAAACACTCTTGTAGAATAGAAATACATTCACATTACATAGTAGTACCCAAAAGAAGCTAGCGAAAAATACTTTTGAGAGTTTGTATTCAATGGAAATAACTTGGTAAAAATGATTTAAGGTATTTCATGAATGCGCAATATGCATGTACCCTGATGACTGAGACAAAATGCCCAGCAAAATTCTCTAATTCGTTTCCTTCTTATTAGATGCGTATGGCCTCATCCTCCTCGGCATTCCTGAGGCAGCAATTTTTCTGATGTGCACTTCTAAGATTTTGCTGTTTTCCATGAAATTATCATGTATACAGGTGAAAACACCCTTAAAGTTGCTAATTAAATTTTTCTAATGAGGTAAAACCAAAATGTCACACGCTTCAAAATGTGAAATTTCTGAAAGTAAATCTACTTTCCAACATGTTGTAAGCGACCCTTTCACTTACTTAAAAAAGAGAATATGAATATACATGGTGGACCTCACTACAATAAAGCATAATTAGCAAAGAGATTATCCTCTTTTCTGGAATATATGCCTACCATTTCTCAACACAGTCGCAACATCAGCCTGATAAGCACGTAGCTCCTACATTGACAGGGTGAAGGATCAAAGATCAGAAAAGATAATGATTAAGCTGTTCAACAAAAGAAAATCGAGAAGAGTAAAAGTCACTGTGGCATCTCCTGCAATGAAAGTGAAGGAACAGAGGATATACCCACTAGTCAGATATGGGGAAGGGGGAGATGAGACTCAAGCCCAACAACAATAGGCCTTAATAGCCTGATGGGAATCAGCAACCATGCCAATTACTTCTCCCTCATATACCTAAATGGAGCTCTTTGGGTCTAATTCCAAATCATTGTCATAAGATAAGTACCTTTACCATCAATAGGATGCTATACTCACTGACTTCATGCAAATAGTGGAGCATTAAATTCACATTCTTGGATGAAGTCTAATACAGCAGTGAAAACTATGCAATCTTTAGCCGCACATCACCATCAAGTATGTCACATAATTCGAAAATCGGTAACCTATCCATCAATTAAACTGGGTTGAAAGAGAGTCAATCACTTATATAGTCTTGCACCCAGTAAAAAACAAATCACATATTCAGTCCAGTTAGTCTAGGAAATTAGACTACCTAATATCAGGACATATACTGGATCTGGTCCTTATACAACAAAGGAAGTCCTCCAGGGTACTTTTTTATTTAAGGAAATTTGTCTGAACTAGAAGGAGAGCTTTCTCTGCAGATCACAATATTGGGGGAGTTCTCCAAGGCATTTCTCTATTTGAGGGTCACTATGACTGTTACTTCCTAGCACTCATGGTAACATAAGCTTGAGTTTGGTACTTACCTCAAGAGCTTTCTCTGCATTTGTTTCAGTAATTACTCCTACAGCTGCATTGGCAGCCAATATCATCAGAATCACCTGTGCATGTGATTCAATCAACATAACTCTTATTTGAACGGAAAAGTTCAGGCAAAACAAAGAGTAAACTAGAAAAGAAAGAAACAACACCACTTCCTAAGCCATGCAAGCAATGCACTAGCAATAAAAATGAAGTACATTCATGATATTACATATATGCTAGTTAACCTTCATATACCATCAAAGCAGGCAAAAAGATTTAGAAATGTTCCATACCCACCATGCCAGAAATTAGCATCTTTGCAAACAAGGAAAAGGAAAAGGGCTAGTTTGCACATGCAATCTTTTGGGTGATACATGGTTTCAGCTGAACTAGATTATAGATAAAGGATCGCAAGGGTGTTTGCCCTTAACTTGTAAAATCAAATCTTCAGCTCATTACGTTTATAAATCTTGTTACGCAATGGGTGTCCTCCAACTTTTCAGTTCTTGGAATACTTCCGATGAACTATCTACCTCTAAAAGTCTCATAGTGCAGCCACTTTTTCTCAAAATTACTTGGAGAGGACACAACAAAAGAAATGTGACAGAAGTCAAAAATCAAAATATGGTTCCTCCTATATCGAACATCTTTTTCATTGTTTTTTTTTTTTTTTTTTGGTAAGAGGTAAGTAACATCTTTTTCATTGTTGGGAACTTCTTTTTCTACTTTTTGCCAAGATTGGGTGTATTAAATAATTTTTCTCCTCTTCCTATTTTAAACATCTTTTTCATGGCTGGGAACTTCTTTTTCTACTTTTTCCCAAGATTGGGGGTATTATGTAATTTTTTCCTCCATCAGATGCTCTTGTACATTTCTATTAAAGTAGACCATTCTTTTAATAAATTTTTTTTATGTAATAAAAGTTTAGAAATAGAAAAACTATTCGAGCAGAATGGAATATGCTTAAACAGAGAAAAAAAAAAGAGAGACTAACAAGAAGATACTAATTCATTGAAAAAGTATAGAGCATTAAGAATGCTTATTTAGCCAAAACAGAATCCACAGAAGGTTCAGATTCTTGGAAATTTTTTTTTTTTTTTTTTTTTTTTTTTTTTTGGGCTCCTTCTAGATGCACCAAGTGAAAAAAAGAAGAGCAACATGGCAAGCCTTTTTGGAAAGGTGAGAGCAGGAAGGAAAGCCCCAGAAATGAAACAACTGCTGATTTCACTATGACAAAAATATTGAAAAAACCTCCCTCCCTCCCTCCCCGCACATGTTATCAAAAGTCACAGGAAAGCCGCACATGATATTAAAGATTTAAAAGTCTCAGGAAAAGGCTTCTCTTGAACATCTTTCGAGAACCCTTTATAGTAGGTGAGAATGTCTCATAGAATGCAATCACATCAGGCATTAAACAGGCATATGGAGAAAATAATATAGGGTACTTAAGATGGATGCAGAAATATCAGCTCAACCAACGCTAATAGCACAATAGTTTTACCGAAGGCTCCAAAAAGGCTGCTAGGCCAGTTTCACCATTAACCAGAGCCAAAACAAAGGACACAAGGGCAGCTGCAATTAAGATCTTCACAAGCAAATCATCGAACTGCTTCAAAACCAATTTCCAGAAGGAAGTCCCTGGATTAACCATCAGAATCAAGAGATAAAGAACATAAGCTTTTACAGTATTCACTAAAGTGATTCCTTGACATTTCCATAAAGGATAAGACAAAAGAAATATCGATGACACACTTGTCCAATAAACTGATTTTTTTCAACAACTGAAACCAAAACAAGATTAGGGCATGTTGTTAACTAATGCTATCGAGTTAGGCATAAAGAACTTTAGGACAGTTTTATTCATATACAATCTTATCATCAGGATGTTCCTTAGACAGAGAACCAAAGTATCACCAGTGATCGAAAAGGCAAACTCATGTAACACCTCGATATTGTGTTTGCAGGTACACATAGTCTGACGAGTAATTCTAGGTTGATATTTCATTTTATAAATTCAGTTCCTTTTATCTCTTTTATCACCAAGTTGAATGCCCATTTCAAGAATAATATATTGCAAGTTCCTTCTAGTTATGAGAATTAAACATCACTCCATTCATAAAGTAATTTTGATATGGCTTCAACATAAATGCAAATGTCAATCCTGATTTTATTTGCTTCAACATAAATGCATATGTCAATCCTGATTTTTGATTTTGTACTTGGTACTCACCACTGAGCTGTAGTGCACTTCCAGCTTTTAAGCTAGACATACTTCCAACTTAATATAGTTTCTACCAAAATCTGACTGTTTTGGGGAAATTCTAATTTAGTTTTCATCAGGTTGACAGATTCAATTCAGTGGCAATATTTAGTCAATTATGCAATCAGATAAGTGTACCTGTATTAATCACACAGAGTAAAAATTGGAGGATTTGTAAGCCTTTATTGTCCTTTAAGACCTTATTTTTTGAAGTTGTTCTTGCTTAAAATTCTTGCATTGTGATTTATTAACGCAGTACGGCATACCATGCTGTCACAAGCCTCTTCGTTCTTCATTGATCGTAAGAGGCTTAGATGGTATAATCAATTTTAAGCATTAAGTGTGCCAGCATTTTTTAAGTTTAGGACTTTACAAGGAAAAAACAATGGATGGGACTCAGAAAAAGAGCTCGCCTCTAATTCTCAGACCTTCTTCAATGTTTTTTCTACAAATGTTTGATTTTCAATCCCTAAACTCCTCATAATCTTAAGTCGCGTAGAATGACAACAAGCTAGAGATCAAGGAAGAAAAAAACGATCAACTTATGCGCTTGCTTGATTAAAAGGTTTTTTCGAGAAGGGGGTTGGAGAGAGATGGAGAGAGACATGCTTACTTTCCTCTTTGGGCAGCACTGAAAACCATCAGCAGATCATGAAAAGCACATAAAACAAAGAGTCAGAAGATTTAAGCACTACTAACTAAATAATACACATATCAGAAGATTACACCACAAACAACTAACAAAAGATATTATTTCAAGCATTGACTCATTTTGTTTATCATTATACTCTGCAGTCACATATAGAAGTACGTCATTCATGTGATACTAAAATCAAGATTCTGCCAAAAATATAAGTTAGCTACAAAGAAAAACTAATTATGGAAAGTAAAAGAGAATAAATGAGTTCCATCTCACCAATTGCTGCCAAGAAGATTGACAATAAAACGTGGACTGAACTAGAGAAGGAGAATCAAAACACAATTTGATAACCAGAAAGGAAAAATAAGGGGCTACAAGAAGCTCAAAATGCATTACGAGTAATCAAACAACAACCTCTGCCAAAATAATCTAATACTAAGCAGCCATTGCTTCTCCTTGAGTGGCTGTCAAGCCGAATTAATTCCTACCCATCACCCATATCAGTGAAAACTGTAACTATTGTTTTAGACTAAACGCCTTGAACCCACTCAGAAAAATAAAGCCATCTAGTCTACGTCACAGTAGATCAGACTATGGTGACAAGCGGAGGCATTTGTTTTAGATACAATACTCTATACATTCTGTATTTCATCTCTCTTATACATCACTTATCATTAAGGGTACATTTTCGCCTTCGTCAAAAGCAAGTTTCCGTGGCTAAAAAGACAAAAAAAAAAAAAAAGAAAAAGAATAAAGGGTTCTTTGTGCCTTCTCATCAACTACTAAGGGTGTGCATGACAAAATTTCTGGAACAGAAATTGATTTCTCAATTTCTATTTCAGAAATTGAGACTTTCTTATTTTTTCCTTCAAATCTATTTCTGGAATAAAAATCTGCTCCAAAAATAGAAAAATTAAATTGCGTTACCAAAAGAATTTCTATTCCAAACCTATTCCGAGGAATTCTCTGAGAAACAGATAAATAGATAAATAGAAATTTTATCATTCGTGCACCTAAGTAACTTATGTCTAGATGCCTCAAACTCAAGCATTAGTAAATTATTTCACTTTATGCCAAAGACAAGTGACTCAAATTTCATTGCTTATCTGCCCACATGTTCAGAGCCAACTGATTGCGAGGCACAAAACACACAACAAAGTGGCCAAATGAAGACCTACGGCCAAAAGCAACAGCTTAAAGAATCAGCCCAAGCACTTGATGAAAAGGGTAACCGATTCGATTCAAAGATCATAATTGAAGTTCGAGTGAGGACGAAGGGGCACACCATTTCTACCAAAGAGCCTCGCGTGTCTCGCAACCTGCCACGCCAAGGCAAAGACAAAATCAAGCTCAATTCATTTAGACCGAAACTCTATTTCCACGGCCGGAAGGCAAATCCCAAGCTCACGAGTCAAACCTGGGAATCACTGAGCCCTCTGCTCGGGTCCACTTCGAAGAAGTCGAGCACCTGAAATTCACAACAATCAAGCTTCAGAATTCGAACCCATTGCAACGCTGCGAGGAGCAGTTCCACCTTCTCCGATCGCTCCCGATCACAGACGACCGAACCCTCAAATCAGGCGGCCGAAACTAAAAGGATACCAAACGGGAACCGCCCCATCCCGCGGAACAATGTACCCCGATGGCGATCCAGTTTCGAATTCGAGGAAGTCGCGAAACTCACCTCGGAGACGGATCTCGCGTAAGCGTCCTCCATCGAAGAACGAGCGCGGAAGGAAGATCCTCTCCACGCGACGCACGAGGTTGAGAGAGAAGCGAACTAGCTCGGTGCCAGTTTTCTGTCTCGTCTAGTGTTGGATCTGAAAACGAGGAAGATCAGGGACGACACGGTGGTTCGATCTGCATGCTGCGAGCGCAGGGAGGGCGTTGAAGAAGATCCGAGCGCAGACGTTATGCGCAAGCGACGTCGGGTTTGGGCCGACTTTCTCTGGGCCCAGTACGTCAGTTGGCCTAATCCGTCCGCATCCCCGTCACTTCTGGAGGTGACTTTCTCTGGGCCCAGTACATCAGTTGGCCCAATCCGACCGTGTCCGTTATTTCTAGAGGTCATCGATTTCTGGGTCGGTCGCTTGTAGCCTAGAACTGTGAACCGATCATGTAACTCTCCCATTCGATATTTGGAAGCACCAACTAGAGCGGCCGATTTTGGCACTAGCCGTTTCCTAATTCGATTACCATGGAATCAGCCCCACTTTTTCAGATCAAATTCTTACTATCAATTTTAAAATTTGCACCATTTCATTACACAAGCATACATCGGTCAACTAGTTATGTTGTTCTTTCTTCTCGTCGAACACCACAGTTCGATTTCCATTGGGTGGTCTTTTTTTCTAAAAGAATCAGTTCTCTCTCAGACCAACCTTGAGTCAAGTCCAAGCTGGTTCGGTTCGATTTTCGCATTAAATCGCAGCCGTTGCTCATCTCTTGCTTTTCTATAAACTCAATTATGCAAACAATTATATCTAGCAATCATGTAGACTGCCCTATCATTTACAAAAGTAAAAAATAATTAAAAATAAAAGGCTTTTGAGCGACGAGTTTTGATAGCTATTCATTTTAAAAACTTTGCAATGTGCAATTATCTTGAAAGTAAATAATATTTGATACATGTGAAATGATAGTCACGGAGTAACTTTCTAAATGAGAAAAAAATAATTTAAAAATAACAACAAACTTTTGAACTCTAAAGATCCGATTAAGACATATAAACCCTAAACCACTACGAGCAAAAGATGTGAGACCTTGGCAAGGTGCCGCCAAATCGCACCACCTCTAGTAAAGCTTGCCATGGGTTCAACAACCCAGGTGAGACGCGCAAAACCACAACAAATGACTATGAGATTGTAATAACACCGACATAATTTGTCTCGCTAGACTCTTAGTGAGGCTAGTATTGAGGCTAAGCTTCCCCAAAGGGCCCTTGCCAGAGGATGGTAGTGAGTCGGGTCGAGTCGAGTTTTGATATTACTTGACTCGACTTGACCCCAAAAGCATATGACATGAAGCAAAAAAATCCTACTCGAGTTGGGTCAGGTCACATTTCGAGTCTATCCTTTCTTTTTATATTTTAATAATGGCAGTGGGATCATCAGTCTATCGATAAGAACTGGCAATTTAAACTTGCAAGACAAGACGACATCAGTAGCCTAGGTTTTGTAGGACAAATGCCTTATTATTATTCCAATTGATCATCAATCTATCGATAAGAAATGGCCAAAGAAGTTCCACAATAGAAAAAGAAGCCTCAAAGAAGAGATTGTAAGTATACCAAACCAAACTAGTATTAAATATATCAAGAGGTTAGACTATATATATCTTTAGAATCCCTTATTTCACTTAAACGGACCTCACCAAGCCAGCATGCCTTGTTTAGAATAATGAACTATGAAATAATCTTCAGTGACTCCAAATATGCATGACATACTCAATTAAGACCAATTTTAGACCAATGCAACCTCAATGCAGCCAGCTCACCATAGTTCTAAGCCTAGGAGATACTAGCTTGTGTAACTTAATGTATTGCAATAATAGTCTTACAAAAGGGAGAGAAGCAGAAGGATATAACACTAGAGAAACAAGTTTACCTGATTCTTCTGACAACTTGAAAAGATCCAGAGCTTCCAAATGCTGGGCATACACCTTCTACAGACTCTGGCCAGTTGCATGAATAAGCATTGCATTGAGAATATCTATAATCACAAAAAGTAGACTACAACCAAAAAAGTTGTTCTCATGGACTGAGCAACTTATCAACATAGAAGATAATTACATAAAGAATGCAGGGGATAATCTTAGATTGCTCTAGAGAAGATCTAACAGATTATACCAACTTATGAAAATTTGCGACATTGTAACAATCATGTATTGTGCTCAATGTAATCCATCGAAAGCAAAATAATGAAACAATGGCAAATTTTCAAGTTCAGAAGTTTTCTGCAGTCATGTTCAACTCAGAGAATCAAAGATGGGACCAAAAGCATTGTAATCTGTACTTAGGTTAGATCCTTCCAGGTATTTGACAACAAATTGAATTACTCATGCTTTGAACAAGAGACAAGTACAATAAAGATCAACACGCATCACATTGCATGAAAATAGTAAATCGCAAACTACCTACACAAGCGAGACACAAGAGAAGTAGATACTTGCATAGAAGATATTCTAGTTGCCCTTCAATTCTGCATAGCGAGAAAGCTATAGAACATAATTAACTTCACAACACGCAAGAAACTAAGGGCGCGTTTGGTTGTGTTTCGTTTAAAAAATTGTTCAAAAGAAATTCGGAACAATTTTTGAACAAAAAATACGCGTTTGGTAAACTTGTTCGGGGAATAAAAATAAACAGAAACATGTTTGGTAAATTTGGATAATTTTTTATTTCTTTTATTTTTTCTATTTTTTTCTTATTTTTCCTTTTTTTTTTTTCTTTTTCACACAAGCCATAGCCTTGGGCGACCGGCCGGCGAGGGCCGAGCTCGCCTAGCGGCGGGCGGCGCGGCCTCGCCGGCCACCGCTGTGCGAGGCCGAGGCTCGCGGCCACCGCCAGGCGAGGCCGAGGCTCGCGGCCGTTGGGCGAGCTCGGCCTCGCCGGCGGGCGAGCTCGAGGCCGGATTTGGGCGAGATCGAGCTCGCCCGGGCCGGGCGCGAGGTCGGCCTCGCCTTGATCCGGCGAGGCCGAGCTCGCCCGGCGGCGGCGAGGCCCGCCTCGCCGGATCTGGGCGAGATCGAGCTCGCCGGGCGGCGCGAGGCCGACCCTCGCCCGGCTACGGCGAGCCTCGCCAGAGGGCGGGCGAGGCCGGCCCTCGTCGGCCGGCCGGCCATGGCCGAGGCGGCGACCGGCCAAAAGAAAGAAGAACAAGAAAATAAGAGAAAAAAGAAAAGAAAAAAAAAAGTGTTTCTCATTTGTGTTAAACTAAACAAAATTGTGTTTAGTTTGTTTCTTTTTTGTTAGGAACAAAAGAACAAAAAGAAGTAGAAACGCACACAAACGCGTTTGTTGTTCCTTTTTGTTCCGGGAACAAAAAACAGAAATTTCGTTCGGGAACAATCAACCATAGCCCTAAGACTCCCCCAAAAGAAATTCAAAATGCATCGATGCGATTATACTCTGGTAGTTATCTTTTGACAACGAGAGGTCCGAGAACAAGCAACAAAGAAAGGAGAACCGTGATACATGGAACCTGTGGAAGGGATCAAAGCATCAAACAACGACACACTAGTAAGCAAACAAGCAACTTCCTTCCTACAAAGATTAAATGGAGCCGAACCCGCGTAGGGAGACATCACCAACTACTTCAACTAGTAGCCTTTGCCAATTGCAGGCGGCACAAACAAGAAAAACCAGAAATCGTATTAGAAAATGGACCTCCAAGATTTCAAAGGAGGAGGGGGCCGGGGATTGGGGATCGGGAATAGATCGATAAAGCAAAGAGAGGCGTCATTACGGCGGTGAATGCTGGTGAGAGGGGTGGTGACCTTGGGGCGGGTGGATAGGCGGAGGTTCCTAGGGAGGTAGACGAGGGTAAGTCGAAACGCGACCGACGCGACGAGCCATGTCTAGAACCCCAAGCACGTGCGCTTCTGCTTCTTTGTCTCCGTCTTTTGTTTCATTGCCGTTGTCGGCGCCATCGAGCTCATCGTTTCCCTCTCCTCCATTTTCGTCATTGTGGTTTGACGCGTTGGCATCGGGAGCATAGGCGGAGGCGGAGGCGAGGCGGAGGTAAAGGCAGAGGAGTCGGGGGCGACGAACTTTGACGCCAACGAGGCAACTGGCGGAGGAGCGTCGGTGTCGGGGTTTACTGGAAGAGAGGCGCAACTTCGAGGACAAAAAGAGAGAGAGAGAGCATACTAGAGGTCACGAGAGAGAGGCGGAGGGGTGTCGGCGTCAGAGTTGGGTTCAAAGGAGGAGGCGGAGGCTGCGTCGGCATCAAAGTTGAGAGCGATGGAGGCAACCGGCAGAGGCAACCAACGGAGGTGGAGGTAGAGGGTCGTCGGCGTCGTGTTTCATTGGAAGAGAGGCACGACTTTGCGGATAGGGGAGGGAGAGAGAGCAAAGTGGACGTCGCAAGAGGGAGGGAGGTGGAGGAGTGTCGGCGGCGTCAATGTCGGCATTAGGGTGGGGGGCGATAGAAGCAACCAATGGAGGTGGAGGGGAGAGAGACAGAGAGGAGAGAGACGATCTGTAAAGGAGAGCAAAGGAGAGAGAGCATCACAGAGGTGGGCCAGGGCCAGGCCCTCCCACGCATTGGTTTCGTTTGAAGTGGAAGTGGAGAAGTGGGCCGACGTGGACTGACAAGGACAGGTGTCACGCCCTGAATGGTTCAAAGCACCGATGACGTGGTCCTTTGAGGGTATGCAATATTTTCTCGGGTGTAACATATATAATCCACATGTTCCTAACCTACCCAAAACCAAAAGTTTTAAATTGCATATCTAAGGATAACAATAACCATTGACCAAGTAAGTTAGTCACTTGGATAATAATGTGGATCCAACCAAGGAAACTCAAACTTATTAAACTTGAGCACAAAAAGTTATCGCTGTGGGGATCTTGATACTTATCTCTGAATGATTAATCGGGATATAGAGACATACGACACCTAGCCATGAAATAGCTCGGCCCAAAAAATCACCGTCGCAACTTCTTTGAAATGGGTTGGACCACTTAAGGATTCGGCTAATGGATTACTAAGCCTAAACTTAACTCGGACTCTCCCAAGCCCATACTAATTTGCAATTTAGAGTTTAAGTTCTTAATATGCAAATGATTTTTATTATAGAGTCGCCATTAATCTATTTTTGGTAGGTCAATTAGAAACCCAAGTAAACCTATGAACCAGAGGTTAAATGAGTTCAAAGATTTAATTACACTATATTTCTCTAATGTCATTTCGGTACTTTTTCTCTTTTATTTCAAAAAAAAATTTTGCAATAAGCTTGAATTGATTTTAGCCTAAACCGCTAACTTGCAAGAAAGTGATTATATAAGTGCATAAACATTAAAGATAACATTAAAAAAAAATTGTGAAATTAAACACAACAAAGCAAGTAATTCTTTTTGGGGTCTTCCTTGTTTTAAAATGAAAACTTGCTTAGATAACATGCATATGATCTTTTTTGGTATTTTTGTATTAAAATTCGAAATAAATAATTAATGAAAATTGACTACAAAACCCAACGAGTTGATCTACTTAAGCTAGGAAATAATTTAGATTAAATCCAATTTTAATTCAGAAATTCATCTTAATTATGTAAATTCTATCTTAACATGCAATCTAATTTTTTTGGGGGTGTTTTTCAAAACATGCATTTATCAAATGTAAGCACTATATCCAACCCACTCAAGATATTTATCAAGAATTCAAATAAAGGGTTAAAAGAATTGAACGATAATCCATTGTTTCACGGATTAAATTAACAATTATTTTAACTCTAAACATCACAACATGTAGGAAAATTAAAAAAACAAATGATCCAAAGTCTTACGAATCAAATTAATAATTATAATGATTTTAAACATCACTAATGCGCAAAAAAAAATCAAGATAATTAAAAAAAGTTATCTAAAATCTTACGGATCAAATCAATAATTATAATGATTTTTTTATAATATCCCGAGTAATGTCTAGTATCTCAATAGAATCAATATCAGAATTATATTATCCAATTTAGGCAATAGAATATTGAGATGAAATTTGACTCAAGAAAACCACCTAGTTTAGATGATTTGCTTCCAAAATGGGACCGACGCCAAGGATTCACAAACGGCGGCCGGCGTTGAAGAGGATTTGGCACGATCGCAATTAGCTCTATAGTCACTATAAGGCAGACTCATGGACTATTTGTACACCACGGATGTGGGGGCTTCAAGGAACAGTGAGGATTGGTTTTCAATGAATTGGCCTCAGTGGAATTTGCAAAAAGAAAGTAAAAGTTTATGGACTTTTCCTTTAGCTTTCACAGCCACCAGTTCTCTCTCTTCAAGAATATCTCCTCCCAATTTTTGATCAACAATGGGTCGTTACTCCTACAAAAATTGAACCCAAATGCGACGAAAATAGAGAAGCAAAGTCGACATGGGTATGGAACTTAGCGAAGCAACAGCGCGTCGTCGCCAAAAATGTAGGGGCAGATCAAAATAACTCTTCATTGGGTAGTTGCAACTTATCATGAGGATGGATCGTGAGCACCGTTGGCTCAGGATCACGATGCAACTACAGCGGCTCAAGATAGAGAGCAGTCGCGTCGTCTCTAGTGGCTAAGCTCGTCACAGGTGGCGATGACATAGTAGGCAGCTCGTTGTTGAAGAGGATCAATGACCGTGGGTCAACGGTGGTGCTCGAGGCAACAACAGCATCATCGGACTACTCGCAGCGTTGGAGGGCTGAGGCACGCGGCCATCGGAGTTAAGCGTTGTTAGGTTGGTCGTGGCGTCGAGATGGGTTCTAGCAAGTGGTGGGTTGCAAGTGTGACGATCGACGGAGGAACGGCAGCCACGGACGGTGGGTTGCAACCACTAGGAGACCTCGGTGCAGCAGATCAGCAAGGGGCGGTGCATCAGGGCTCGAGTAGTCAGAATAGTAACTACGAAGTCAGTGGCATTGAAAGCAAGGTAGCAGCTCATCAAGGTGGTGCGAAGCAACGGTATTAGCTTGGTTGAGCAGCAATAGCAATAATGGTCAAAGGACAGCAGGCACAGTAGCTTGTCGAAAGAATGGAAGCAATGGGGGTGAGCAATAGCACGGCGTCGTTAAGACGTTGAGAGTAAGGACGCATTTGGTAACCATTCTGTTCTTGGGAACAGATTCGATCGAAATGATTTTTTTTTTTATTTTGTTCTCGAGAACAATTTCTAAATAAAAGAACGCATTTGGTAACTACATAAAATTTCTATTCCAATTATAAAATTTTATCAAATTATAGAAATTCTATTAATTAATTATATTTATACTAAGTAATAAACATATTAACTAATCAAATTTTTATTAAATAGTAAATAATAAACTATAGTATAAACTATAAATATAAATACTAAATTATAAATTATAAAACAAAATTAAATATGTATTCTATAAATAGCAAAATTTCAATTCATACTTCAAATCGTTTTTTAAAATAATTTTATTAATTTTCCTTTTTTTTTTTTTTTCTTATTTTCCTTTCTTCCTCCCCTTTTTCTTCTTCTTCGTCTTCTTCTTCTTCTTCAAGGTGGTCGGTCACTGACCTTGCAACGACCGGCGATTGGCTAGATGAGGGTCGGCGACATCATCGGAGCATGCCGGCCCTCGACGAAGCCAACCTTCATCCGGCCGAGTCTCGCCTATAGTTGGGTGAGGCTCGCTCAGCCTCGCCGGTGGCCAAGCGGCCTCATCGGGGCTGGGCGAGGCCCGCCTGGCCACCGATGAGGCTCGGCCTCGCCAGATCACGAGGCACGCCTAGCCTTGCCGGTGGTTGGGCTTGCCTCAAGCCAGCTCGCCGGACCGGTTGCTAGCGACCAGTGGAGGTGGGCAATGGATGGCAATCGTAGCGGTGGCAGTAGATGAAGAAGAAGAAAATGGCTTGATTTTTGTTTGATTCTTAGATTTGTTCCCGAAAACAAAAATTTTACCAAACATTATTATATTCTAAAACTATTTCCGAGAACAAAAAATCATAATCATGGCATATTTAGATGGTTACCAAAACAGGCCCTAAGGGGTCAAGATGTAGAGAGTGCGTTGAGAGCAAGGGGTCAAAGACGTAGAGATTAAATGGCTATGGTTAGAGTATTAAAAATATGTCAAAGTGATCTAAATGAGATTAGCCTCAAATAAATATGCCATCCTTGAATATATGCTTATGATAATGCATTTCAACAGCAATAGACACAACAATCATATATATCACACACAAAAGCGACATTTTGTTCATAAAATTCTAAACGCAGGTGAACGTGTCAAATAAGTAATATAATAATAAGAAGGAGTATCGTCCCACAAAAATCGATGATTAATAAACTAATTAAATACTAAAATATATTAATTCTAAAATTTATCTAATAGATCAAAATATAATTGAGAATAAATTAAAAACAAAATTTGGAGAGTAAATGCAATAAATCAATCAGATAAATATGTTAGAATATCCAATTCACCATAATCAGTAAATATGAATTTCAAATTGTTATTGGTATAAGAATGATATCAAACATGTGATATCGGAATTTCTTAATCTATTTACTATCCTATCTCTAGGTATAGCAAATCCACTCAGTTTATTAATCCACTATATTTTTATGTGAATTAAAATAAACATAAGTGCATTAAAAATTATGAATATTCCCGATCTATAATGAGTCTTTTGGATCACCTTATCACCGAAAGCTATACAAATAACACGATATATCTCTATCCACGTTTAATTCATGGTTATATATTATAATGAACAATTGCATATTATCACTTCTCAGTCTCAAACATGCATATCAGATCATTCAAGTGGCTAGTCACTTAAAAGTATTATGCACAATAATATATAACTCACGTGAATGAAATCAATTGCAAAACATTAAAATCATGAAATTCACATCATCATGGTTAGGCTATGTCGTAACCCTAACAAAAGAAAATTAGAACATAGTAGAATAAGAAATAAAAATATATATCAAACATAGCATCTTGAATCAAAGAATAAAATTTTATCTCAACTTTTATCTCCTTTTTTCAAAATACTTGAAAAACTCACAGAACAATAAAAAATGATCTAACAAAAATCTAGCTACCCTCTTAGGCTCTTAATGTTTTCCTATTTATAGGATATATCCAAGATATCTATCTCCCAACACTTGCAGATAACATTAGGGAACAAAATCAAGGATTCCTTGATTTGATATCCATCTTCCACTGCTTTTTGATTTGAATTCCTGATTTTTGCCATTCTTTTCCTTATCTTCTCCGTATCTCATTATTCTACATAAATAAGGAAAATTCAAATAATTAAAAGGAAATCCAAATATTTTCTCATAGATATTACATTAATTATTACCTAAAATAGGTAAAATAACTCTATTTTTACAAAGTTATCACATTTGTAGGTTCATCTCCTTTAATATCATAATACTAAAAAAAAATTTCTCTCTCATTGCAATCCATTTCGAATGAGGAAAAAATTCAATAAAATTAAGTATAAACTAACAAGTTAGATTAAAATAAAATCATATAAAAAAAGATATATCTTTTTCAAATCAACAAAATCTCACTAAATCATGTTGTCGAATTATAAAAAACACAAAGGAACAAACTAAAGTTGATTCATTCTAATTACCCTTAACACATAAGGAACACCAACTCAATCAACAATTTAAGAGACTAAACCTTAAGCATGAATTATATCATAAATAGCAATGACTAATAAAAAGTTCATTCATAAGTATTAATTTTGCAAAATCATCATTTATTTTGTGGGGAGTGGAAGACAGGGCAATGAAAGAGAAAATAAAGATAAAATAAAAAAAATAATAAGCATCGATATCAAAAGGGAAAGTTGAACAATATAAAAAGAAATTTCAAACAAAAATATGGAGTGTTCTCATCAATATTAGAGATTGGACCTTGCTATTTTGGATACTATATCAATTTGTATCCATTAATATCTCAAGTTGATTTAGTTTCTTAGGTTACATTTGGCTATCGAGATTTCTAATTAGGATTAGACTGAATAGAATATGAAATTCAAGTGATTATAATAATAAAGTTGGATATATTCACATCATATTATATATATTGTTTGGTGTAAACTCCTATATAAATCACAAATTTAATAAATTGAGATGGTAAAAATCTCTCACAATACTCTTCTCTACTTTATTTTCATTTTCCTTTTTATTTGATTTGCTCTCTTTTCTATATAATTTCTTTTTTTTTCTTCCTTTTCCATTAGTCTCTAATAAAAATTTATTAAATAGAAAATTATACTAATATACCTAAAATACTAAAACACCTAAAATATGTAATAAATACGCATTTTATATTGAATTTATATTATAAGATAGAATTAAATTCAAATATATATATTAAAATAAGATTAAATTTAAAAAACTAAATTTTTATTTTTTTTATTTTTTAAATTTTTTATATATTATAATTCAAATATCATTTATATTAAAATATAATTTTAATTTATTAATTTAGGAAATTTGTTATTTGAGAAAAAATTTCTTATTGTGAATATTAGAAATCCTATCCGTCTTTATCTCACCTCTTTTATGGAATAATTTTATCCAGTTTATATCACATTTTTATCCGACTTTATCATATCTTGAGTAAATAGCAAATGTAGGATAAGATAAATTTTATCTTATCCTGAATTTTATCTTGACCGCCAAATTCAACCTTAACTCTATCATTCCACTTAGAAGCATCTTCATTCAAGGAGAATTTCTTTTATTTAAAGGCATCAGCACTAGCAAAATCTTCGGGTAGTAAACATATGTCATTTGATTTTTTGTCAAAATAATAATAACTTTTGAGCTAAATAATTTTCCACAACCTTTTTTTGTAGGATATGACATTTATGAAAAGAGGTCCCAAGATGCAAAATTTAAAGCCACTGATTGAAGTTGAATTAAATGAGACAACTTTTTCAACGCAACCCATAGTAGAAGCAAGTATTGACTATGCAATTCCACTTGTGAGATAGAGAGAGTGGGAGAGAGGTCATTTATCTTCGTGACTCGGGAAAATATAATGCTAACTAAGGGCGCGTTTGGTTGCGTTTTCGTTTAAAAATTGTTCCAGGGAACAAATAGAAAAAAGTGTTTCTGCTTAGGGGAACAATTTTTGAACAAAACAACGCGTTTGGTAAACTTGTTAGGGAATAAAAAATAAACGAAACATGTTTGGTAAATTTGGATAATTTTTTTATTTCTTTTATTTTTTCTATTTTTTTCTTATTTTTCCTTTTTTTCTTATTTTCTTTTTCATTTTTTTTTTTTCTTTTGGCTGGCCGCCGGCCAAGGCCTTGGCCGGCGACCGCGGCGAGGCCGAGCTCGCCGGGGGCGGCGGCGAGGCGCTGGGCCTTGCCGGGCCACCGCCAGCGACGCCGACTCGCCCCGTGATCCGGCGAGGTCGAGGCTCGCTGGGCCGGGCGAGCTCGGCCTCGCCGGACTGGCGAGATCGAGCTCGCCGGGCCGGCGCGAGGTCGGCTCGCCTTGATCCGGCGAGGCCGAGCTCGCCCGGCGGCGAGGCGCGGCTCGCCGGCCACCGCTGGCGAGGCCGAGGCTCGCCGGGCCGGGCGAGGTCGGCTCGCCGGATCCGGGGCGAGATCGAGGTCGCCCGGGCCGGCGCGAGGTCGGCCTTGCCATGGCCGGGCGAGCTCGAGCTCGCCCGCCCATGGCAAGGCCGACCCTCGCCCAGCTACGGCGAGCCTCGGCCTCGCCGGGGGACGGCGAGCCTCGGCCTCGCCGGGGGCCGGCGAGCCTCGCCGTGGCCGGGCGAGGCCACCGCCCTCGTCGTCCGGCCGGTCGCCGGCCATGGCCGAGGGCGGCGACCGGCCAAAAGAGAAAAGAACAAGAAAATAAGAGAAAAAGAAAAAAATAAGTGTTTCTCAAAAGTGTTTTAAACAAGAAACACAAAATTTGTGTTTCTTGTTTTGTTTCTTTTTTTGTTCCTGGAACAAAAGAACAAAAAAGAACAAACGCGTCCAAACGTTTTGCCTTTTTTGTTCCCAGGAACAAAAAAACGAAAAAATGTTTAAAAACAAGAAAAAGAAACACAAACAAACGCCTAAGGCTCCGTTCGTTTCGTGGAAAATAATTTCCAAGAAAATATTTTCGGATTTTTCGACGTTCGTTTACGAAAAATGAATTTCTTGAAGAAAATGTTTTCCATGAAAGAAAAAGAGTCTTATAAATTAGGGAAAATGTTTTTCACTTTTGAAAAGTGGAAAACATTTTCCTCACTTGATCTATTTTATCTCACACTTCTACAAATCATCACTTCCTCCTCCCCTTTCTTCTTCTTCTTTTCTTTTTTTATTTGAATTATTTCTTAATTTTATTTTTCTTTTTTAATTCAAATTATTTTTAATTTCCTTTTCTTTTCTATTTTTTTTTTTTTTTTCTTTTTTTTTTCTTTTATTTGTTTCCCATCTTCTTCTTTCTTGGCTAGTTATCGTAGTTGCTAAGCGAACCTCAAGCTCGTCGATCTCAAGTTCGCGCTCTACATTCTTGCTTATCATTTTCTTTATTTACTCTACCCTGCAATTGTATATTACTCAAGCAAATGGCTCTATATACTTTGCTTCTTCTTTTTTTCGTTTATTAGAATACAAAAGACGCATGGGAAGAATATGCCACTCAATTAGAAGATTCTCATTAGGGCTATACATGCTTTGCTTCTTTGTAAAATTCATACGAACATTTTTTAGAGTAGATGAACATTTGATGACAATGAAGGAACACATATATGAAGCAAGTTTACCTAGATTTAAAGGCAAATTCATATTTGATAGATTTATAAGTTAATAAGTGATGCATGCCTAAGTGGTAAAGTTTTAGAAAATATTTTTCTTACCAAACACAGAAAATATTTTCCGAAACATTTTCAAATTTTGGCTGAACACTAGAAAATATTTTTTGGAAATAGCCAATTTTTCGTGAAACGAACAACTCTAAAATACTCGGAAAAGGCAAAGAGCAAACTTCAAAAAGGCTTTTGCTAATATGAGGCCGGGCCGAGCCCAATCCGAAAGGAAGTAGCCATGGGCTTTTTCCTTCGCGCTCTTCATGGGCCCATTGCTTGGTCGACCCGGCCCAGTCGCACCGCCAGGTTAAACCCTCGATTCCCACTTCCCTTCCCTTCCCGTCGCCCTTCTTCTCTTCGTCTCCCCCCTAGTCTCTCTCTCCATCGTATGTTCACCTTCCCGCGCCGTCGCCCTCGCCCTCGCCGTCGCCATCGCCGTCGCCCTTCCTCCCGCTGTCCCTCCTCGCCTCCAGTTCGTGTCGGCCGGTCACCTCCTCCCTCGCCGTAGAAGATGCTGGAGGCATACAGAGCGAGCTCGGTCGACTGGAAGCCGACGCCGGTCGTGGCCCTAGCCACCAGCGCCGACGACTCCCAGGTCGCGGCGGCCCGCGAGGATGGCTCGCTCGAGATTTGGCTCGTCTCCCCCGGCTCCGTCGGGTGGCACCGCCAGATGGTACGTCGATTCGCCTCCCAAAGAGCTCCGCCGCTCCTGAGAAATAAGGATGAGGAGGGGTTTATTTCTGACGGCGCCTTCTTATTTTTTCTCTTGTTTCTTCCAGACTATTCATGGAGATTCGAATTCGAGAGTGTCGTCGCTGGTGTGGTGCCGGACCGGCTCGAGAGGCTCGTCTAGCGGACGCCTGTTTTCGTCCGGCATCGATGGTTCGGTCTCCGAGTGGGATCTATTCGACTTGAAGCAGAAGGTTCGAGCTGGGACCCGGGATGCTTAATAGTGCTGTGACTTCTTTTGGAACTTTTCTTGTGCATATGACAGTATTGGAGATGAACGGTGCTGGTTGATAACTACATGTCCTCGAGCTGCTAGCTTGGGTTGGCCTTTGAAGTTGAATTCACCTCTCAGTACTTCTAAGCTTGTGAATAGAACTCTGGTTGGGCAATTCAAGCACCTGTAGTATAGGTTTTGTTCCAGAAGAGATCAATCTCTTGACCTCGTACAAAGACTAGGTTGCACATTTGATGCGGTTTGACTGATGGCAACTGGATAGAAATATGAATGACGTTACCCTTCTTAGCCTGCTTGGCCTATTCCTAAAAACCAATCTTTTTTCATGAGCTTGCATATCCTTTCTTATTTTTGTCATGGTGTAATGTGCTTTTTATGAAGTTGCTTTCTTATGTTTCCAGTTTCAAATTGTTGTGTGCTTGGCAAACAGGTCATTTATTATTTGATTACCCATCTGCTTCTTTTTTGCACTTGCAGACTGTTATAGATTCAATTGGAGTCGCAATATGGCAAATGGCTGTGTCTCCGTATGATGATAAGGAACCCAAGCCACAAAAGATGGAAAATGGGTATGTAGATGAAAGACTGGATAATGGCATGGATGATGACGATGGTGAAGTTGAGGATGATTCTGAATCTGTCGAGCTTCATGCCGCACCATACACGGAAGATGTGTGTATAGCCCTAGGCTGTGATGATGGCTGCGTGCGGTTATACACATTTTCTGAGTTGGAAGATTTGGTATACAAAAAATCTCTGCCTAGGGTCAGCGGTGAGATTTCTGATCCGCAGAAACTGTTGTTCAAGTTTTTTTTGGTGTCCATACTGATCTCAATCCTCTTCATTTCAGGGCGAATTTTAAGCGTCACATGGAGTCCTACTGCAAATATGATATATTCAGGAAGTAGTGATGGGTTAGTGTTCTTATTTCTCGTATGCTTCAATTAGCAAGAATGATGTTGGATCTGAATTCTGACAGTTCAATGCCTTCTCTTGTACTAGATATTGCTCATCTTGTCACTGTGGTTTACATAGAGGTACTCATATCAATCGGTTTCTGCAGATTTATAAGATGCTGGGATGCTCTTTCATCTCGCGAGATCTATAGGATTACAGTAGGCCTTGGAGGTTTGGGCAGTGGACCAGAACTTTGTGTGTGGTCATTGCTTGCACTGAGGTAATGTAACATATTAAGCTGTTTAACTTGTGAGGTTAATGTTTCAGCAGCTTCTATGGCAATTTGGCCTGATGTATAATGGGTATATTTCTTTTGTCAGGTCAGGAACACTTGTTAGTGCTGATAGTACTGGCAGTGTTCAGTTCTGGGACAGTGAACATGGAACACTTTTACAGGCGCATTCTTATCATAAAGGTGATGTGAATGCTCTCGCAGTATCTCCTAACCATAACAGAGTGTTTTCTGCAGGATCTGATGGTCAGGTATGGAATTTAATTTCTTCTGCAGTTTATATCCATAAAGTACAAAGATATCGATTGTAATAGATATGAACATTGTGTTTGATTAATAGGACGTGCTTGCTTTTCCATCATCTTTTTAATTTCTGAGAACTGCATCATCGTACATCATTGTGCTGATCAGGTTGCTTCTATAGATGTTGGTTTCTCATTTTTGCCTTGCAACAAATAGCTAGAAAGCTTCTCTCATCAGACTCTTCACCAGTCATGATGATTCAATGTTCCTCTGGGGCTACTGTAACTTTGGAAGCATGTTAATTGTTTTAGTGGAGCTCCTGTAGCTTGGCTAATTTCTGCATCTAAGTTTGATGTGGCCTTTATACTTTAAAATTAACTTGGAGAAGTTTCTTGCCAATCATGAGGGTACATGGGCCTTTCTTCAACATCGATTTTGATTGGAAAACTCCAAGTAGCTTTTCGAACAGTAAATTAAACAAATGATTGGAAGTATGAGAGATAGACTCCAGTATCAATCAGCAATAGTTACTTGTGATGTTAGGTTGATTGATCAACTAGGACATTTTCACAGTTGTATCTTGTCTATGCACCTTAGTGGACCTTATCAGTGGGGTGATAACTTTCTGAAGAATCTTCCATTCTGCAGGTTATCCTTTATAAGCTTTCCAATGAGACATTGTATGGTGATGACAAGATTTCTCACAAAGAGATGAAGAAATGGGTCTACATTGGTTATGTGAGAGCTCATACGCATGATGTTCGGTCATTGACGGTTGCAGTACCAGTAAGCCGGGAAGGTATGTGTATATCTACGTTATCTAACCTTTCTGAGTAATGACTATTTCATAGTTCTCAAGATATACTTTGCTAGTTTGCAGATTCCCTGCCAGATGAAAAAGTTAAAAGAGTTCGTCGCAGGAAGAAACCTGTTGATTTTAGTTACAGTAAATGGGCTCATACGGGAGTTCCCATGCTCATCTCAGCTGGCGATGACACAAAGCTCTTCGCCTACTCTGTTCAGGAATTCACCAAGTTCTCTCCACATGATATTTGTCCAGCCCCTCAGAGGTTGCCCTTTCAACTAGTGCGCTCAGTATTCGACCAGACTCCTTTACTTCTTGTTCAGGCTCCTTACTGGTTAGATATTCTCTCTGTACGGACCAAGAGTGGTACCTTTCCGAGTAAGGCTTCTGGCCCTTCTGGGGGCTTGGCAGCTACTGGACTACTGGCTCGAGTGAAGAGCAAGGCTTCTCGAAAAATCATTTGCAGTGCTCTTTCTTCTTCGGGGGAGCTTTTTGCCTATTCAGACCATGTGAAGCCAAATCTTTTTGAACTGAAGAGGCATGAGGATGGTAAAATTTCATGGACTGTGGCTAAAAAGCAACTTCCTCAGAGATTACCATTTGTTCACTCTATGGTGTTTAGTGCCGACTCTAATCGGTTAATAATGGCTGGACACGACCGAAAAATTTATGTAAGTTTCTTTTGCCTTTTCATACCTTTTGGAACTTGAGAGTTCATTGCTGTATCTGTTACATCAGGAGAAAAGGCAAATATTACTTGTTTTGTCTTATTAGAACTTCCTCTAAACATAAGTGGTTCAAAGTTTAATAACAATGGCTGAATTTGTGTCCTGATGGCTACCCCTAGTAGGCAGGCACGTATGAAACTGCTCATTCTAGGTTGAGTTGCGAAGAAGTTGCTTCTTGATAACTAATGTTTAGATTTTTCTGTGTGATTGTTTTTATGCAATGGTTTTGGTTGATGGATGATCTGAGCTGAATTAATTTTCTATGTGAACATTTCTACTCCTTGTAATGAGAAATGGAAGTTAGAGTATTATTCTTGAGGTCAATCATCAGCAGTATTCTTTTGGGTTTTTTTTTTTTTTTTTTTGGGGGGTGGTTTTGGTTATTTGATTTTGTTAATGAATGCCTCAGGAGCAAATGCTCCTATTAAGGAAAGTTTGTGATTTTCAATCTACCGTCTCTCGTGTATATGTAATCAATGCATTTCCTTATTAAGCATACTTATCTAGTGCACCGGGGAACTTATTAAAAAGACTCTATTTTATTATTATATTGTTATTTCTTCCTTTTCTGGACTGCGCATATGGCTATAAACTGCGGTAGGACTAGTTGTTTCTAGAAACCCCCCCCAAAAAAAAAAAAAAGCAGTCACTCTAACATGGAGGTGCTTGCTTTGTAGCTATTTCCATGTAAAAGACAATTAGCTTGAATGGAAAATGAACAGATCTCTGGTTTACAATTAATCTTTTCATTTGACGTGTTCTGTGGCACTATAGGTTGTGGATGTCAGAAGTTCTGAATTGCTATATACCTTCACACCATCTCGTGAGGAGCCTTCCGACGAATTATCTCCTGATGAGCCACCAATAACAAAAATGTTTACCAGCTCTGATGGGCAGTGGTTAGCTGCTATTAATTGTTTTGGAGATGTATATGTGTATAATCTTGAATTACAAAGGTAAGAAATTTTCTTATGTTTACCTTATTCTTTGTGAAATGAGGCTTGAGATATTCATTGATCCAAATGTTTTTAGATGAGAATATAATGGTTTGTTGTGTCTACTATGTCCATGATCATTTGATAACTAAATTCGTTTCAGTTGTCTTTTCATGTTATCCAGGCAATTTTGTGTCTTGATATGATTTTGAGTCTTTTTGCTGCTGATTATCATGTGCCATGGAAGATGTTGCTTTTGGTATAATGTCCATAGCCAGTCTTATCTATATAGTCCTGCAAGTTTATAAAGATGCTGTCCTAGGCCTTATTTATTTGAAATGTTGTTGCGGTTGTTTCTCATACCAAATGTAAGTGCTGATGTTAAATCTGATTCGGAACAGGCAGCACTGGTTCATATCTAGACTGGATGGTGCCTCTGTTACTGCTGGTGGATTTCCTCCTTTGAATAGTAATGTGCTTGTATTCACCACATCCTCAAATCAGGTGTATGTACTTGATGTGGAGGCCAAACAATTAGGAGACTGGTCAATGCGAAACACATTCTCTTTACCCAAAAGATTCCAGGAGTTTCCTGGGGAGGTGATGGGACTTTCTTTTCCACCCTCCTCATGTTCATCATCAGTCATTATATATAGTGCCAGGTATGCATCGAGTTTTTATTGTGTTTTATCGTATACTTGTATTTGTAGGAATCTGGGAGTAAGGTCAACGACCTTTCCCATGAAAGGATCAGAAAGGAGTTGCTACTTGTCGCTTGTGAACATCATTAAAAAAAAAAAAAAATTACTCTTATCACTCATGCTCTTGCTTCCTTTGTTTTGTGACCACAGATTCTCTAGCATAAGCCTTACTTAATAATTCATCTGAGCAGTTTACCAATTCAGATCGACATTAAACGGTCGTGATTTGCATCATATTTAATTAGTTGCTTGCTGCATTCTGTGAACAGATTGTACAAACTCACTCTCTTTTCAAAAAAAAAAAAAAAAAAAAAAAAAAAGAGAGAGAGAAGAAGAAAAAAAAACAAAGAAAAAGATGCTTGGCTCCTCCTCTGTCTCTTTGATTAGAGGATTGTGTAAGCTACTTGTATGGACATATTTGCGGACTTTTTAGAAAGATGTCACTTGAGCTTCATAATAATGACAGAAATTGAAAAGCTGTGTATAATATGTTCCCACTTGCCCCAGTAGTAACTCCTGCTAAAGTCACAGGTTCACAATAGTACATACTTTCTGAAGGAAAAAGAGAAAAAAAAACCTTAATTGAGTTAGTAACAGAATAGTGTTATCTGCTCATCTACCTTTGCTGTAGCAGTTACTTGATGTAAACTAGGTTGTTCTGGTTAAATTGCCAATTTTGGCTTGGGGAAAATTGGAATTGAGTTAAAAATGTTTACTAAATTGTTGGCTTCTCTCCAGGGCAATGTGCATCATTGACTTTGGACTGCCTGTGGACCGGGAGGATGATGCAGAGTTGATGAATGGTCGGGATTCGACATTGAGGAAGTTACATTATACGCCTGTAAATGGGAAACTGAAGCGTAGTTTACAAGCGTACGAATTAGATACAAAACAAAATAGTAGAAAGAATTTTGAATTTTTTGCTTTCAGAGATCCTCTTTTGTTTGTTGGGCATCTTTCGAAGAATTCCATCTTGGTTATAGACAAACCCTGGATGGAAGTTGTTAAAATGTTAGAAGCTGCACCTGTCCACAGACATATCTTCGGGTCATGACTGCTTTTGCCAAGATGGTTTTTATGCAGCCTAGGAAGGAGAATTGGGTCAACAGTCAGTCCCTTAGCAGGTCACTTTCTTCCCTGTGATCATGGGGCCTACAGCTTGTTCTTCATTGTATCCCTTAAGTCAATTCTTTTCTTTTTTTAACCTTTATGTTACAATTTTGTCTCTAAATTTTGATCTAATCCAAGTTTCATTGCTTGAGATATATGCATTCATTGGTAGGCAAGGTTTCCATGAATTTTTGTGTCTATCAATCTTCGAAGAACTGTTGAAAATCTTCTTTCTCCATATTTTGAAGATTAATATTGACACCCTTTTAAGGATCCAAGTGAGAATGAAAGAGTTTGGATAATGCAGTTGGAGGTCCACCGTCACTTGCTTTGCACAAGTTGTACTCTTGCTAATGTGTTTGCTGGTTTGGAGGCAATTATTTATTAATGATTTACTTTATCTAAATTAGCTGGCCATACTAAATTTCCTGAACATTTGCTTAATTTCAAGGGCCATTATGTTCCCCTTCTCCTGTTAGCTACATAGTCTTCTTTGTTTTCATGCCTTCCTCCTCTGCACTTTACCCTCTCAACTTGCCCATTGCTCCAACAACCATGGACATTTGCACCTTCTTGAGCAGACGAGTCCTTTTCATGTCTTCAGATCTGTTTCTTAATCATGATTGTGTTCTGATGGAGGCGATGGCATGTTTGTAGTGGTTACTGTAAGAGAGGGATTTCAGGGGTTTGTAGATAAAGCTTTTGAGAAGAGATGCCAGAGGTATGCAGTGAGGGATCACAAAATGCTTGATGGAATAGATAGGCTATCTGCTTTGCTGTCCATCATGCATTTGAGATTGAACAAATGAACCCTTTTGCTATCGGGAAAGGAAAATGGCAGCTTTGAACACCCATGCAGATTGGAGGAAGCCAGAGGTGTTACAGTGGGCTCATGTTCTCGCCAGATCATCAAAAGGTTAAGAGGCATCTATAGATAGCATGATAGCTTCTCTATCCGATTGGAGAATTTCTTATCCTTTGGTAGTCGAAACCTCGTGGCAATCATTAGTGGCTAATTGTAACTGTTACGCACATGAACTTGCTCGAGTATGTTCACCCCTGAATCCTGGTACGGTGAGGTGTTGTGTAATGACTGGTTGGTTGCAGCTGGAGTCACTAGATAACAATCTCTAATTAATGACATGCTATTGACTGGGTTCCTCCTCCTTTGGGTAGCTCATCTATAGTCATTGTTAGTAGTTCTGGCGCCATTGGAGAAGCCTCTGCCGCTCACATGTTTAGGTCAGTGATGTTTTCATGGACGTAGATTTTGAGACATGCAGAGTGGAAGCTAGTTGTGTTTTCCTCCCATCAGATTCACATAGGACTCAAACCTTGTCGCAACCTTTGTCTATAGACAACACCAAAAGTCGGCAAAGGTTTTACGGGGAGAGAAAAAAGAGAAAAAAAGCATCCCCTGATGAGACATGGAATGGAGTCTTGTCCTTTTCCTATAGGCCAGGGCCTTCGTTTTTTTTCTACCTCACTTTTCTTTGGCGAGATATGCTTTGCTGATTGCTGATTCTGGTGATGGGAGCCACTTGAAATAAAAGATGGGGTTCCCCCACCAGGACAAAAATTCAATTATTGTACCGGCTGATCATGTATTTTAGATCGTATTCTCAGTTGGCTAGTGGGTAGTTATCAGGGGGAAGTGATAGGTTGCCGTGTCTGCTGCCTTTCTGGTGGAAAACGAAACTTACCTTTTGGGTCCTTCCCCCTCTCCACGTTTGTCCTTTTATCTCACAAGGAGTGGGGGCTTCTGCTCACCAAGAGATTTCCCGTGCCATGTCCAAGTTCAAGCTAGGCTGGCATCGGTTCAGATGGAGAAATTGAAGTGGTCAGCTTGATTCTGACTCTCTCTCTCTCCTACTGTCTTTTGTTGTTTGTGCGTGATTTGCTGGGCCTTCTCATTTATTCTCGTCTCTGTTGTTTGCGTTTGTGGCTTTGAGAGAGAGAGGGTACGTACTATTTCGAGCTATTATGTTGAGGATACACTCTGTTCTGAAAGGGACTAAACCGATCGTCCTCTCTCGACCCTTCTATCCATCTCCCCCATTCTTATTATTCCTATGTATTGAGTTAGAAAATTGTTCAACCAGCAAAGAAGTGATCTGTTGATTTTAGAAAATTTGCTAGCCAACCAGAAATGTTAGATGGTGAATCTCCTGCCCAGGACGGCAGAAGATTTTTCTTTCTTCCAATTTTGGGTGTGTTAGCTTTCAAATTTCTGGTACAGCGTTAGAAATACGCCTGTTGTCATTAGATAACCACGAGCGTTTCTTCTTTTCCTTTTTTAGGAAATGTAAGCATCTCCTCAAGAAGGGCCCTTCGTAGTACCCCGTTCCCCGTTCCTAAACTTCAGCTCGCTTTTGAAGGTTGACGAACTTATCCTGTTCGCAAATGTGCTATTCCGTTCCTGGCGGGAAGTTTTGAACCGAAATGTGGGACGGCGGTCAGGCATGGGCAACGCCCTTGCTAATCAGGATACAATATTATAATTACAGGTCCGCAAATTTTTGTTTTTGCATAATACGAAAGAACCACAGAAGAATTCCTTAGATACAGAACTAGCGGCTGCCTGATGAATGTGGCTTTTTGGACACCTAGAAAGCAACCATACAAAGATATTTTATTTGCCCCAGGTGGTTTCCCCTGCACCGAAGGTCAAAGGTTGGAAAGAAAAAGAAGTTCGGATAAAGAGAGAAAAGGTAGACACAATCTTCTCTCAGGTTGAGCATCCTCTTTACATCGAGACAGGTCACACCATTGTATTACCAAAACTTGCCTTTCAAACCTCCTGCAGAACAATGGGAGAAGAAAGAAAGAAAGAATAGGATCATGTTAGCAAGCGCCTCGGAGATTCAGTCGTGCTCACGCGATTTATGTCGATGAAGATGAACGTCTCACCCTTTGTCTCGGAAGCAGCTTTCTCATGGTGGTGCTTCTCCAGCTCAGATTTACCCTGTAGAGATCGGACGGCAGAGTGCTTACCCTAGTTCAGAAGGCAAACTGAAGCAACCGAAACTATGCACCACGGTCACTTAAGAGAACATTTAGAGTTTTCTTACCTTTGCCTTGGCTGCATCATTGTCCATTTGAGAATATTTCTTCTGCAAAGCATCAAAGAGGCAAACCATCAGAAACTTCTCTTCTTTCACATTGCTTCTACATGTGGGGGATAGTGTTTAAGCCAATATGCTACAGAAAAGAGACTTGCCTTGCTGAAGCTCATTGGAATGGAGGTTGCAGTGTCCTCATAGCACAAATGCTGCGGCTGCTCCTCTCTCCCGTGCTCTTTCGCCTTCTCCTTCTTCTTGCCACCACCGAAACTGAGCTTTCTCGAGCCAGGGCCGAACGAAGAGCGCTCGTTCTCGTTGTATGAGTCCTCCTCGACTTCATAGAACGGAGGACCGGAGGACGCGTCAGAGACCATGGACGAATTCTCCTCTCCTTCCTTCTCGGTTTTGCCTCTTCTCGACCTCGTGTAAGTGTAGTTCTTGTGCTCTTCTCCCTGCCATTGCTCCAGCGCGACAGTCCAACCAGACTCACAGTCTCCACTGGATTGCGAGGTTGATGTATTATTCATCGTCACGAATCTCTGTGATTCTACAAAAACTCCACAGGGACTTTTTATAGGAACAGAGGAGCAATTTAGTAATGCCCAAGATTTTTCTTTTTCCAAAAAAATTGAGAAAGCAGAATTTCCAGTTCCAGGTGAGAATCTCCCTCCCTCCCTCCCTCCCTCCCTCCCTCTGTTCTTTTTCTGTATTGCAAAAGAGAGAAGGAGAGGGCTGGGGAAAAGAACAAACGTATCACACTCAAATCCTAGACTTACTTTGTCCTTTGCTCTATCCTTTTCCATTCTTAAATAATTTTCGTTTTTGTATGCGAATCAAAAAAAATTGCCAGTTGGCCGCATGGACCTTTCCCTGTGCATGAAATGTATGCATATGTTGGATTGGACCGTGAAAATATATGAATAAACAAAGGAGGTCAGCTGGAAGAACACGAATTATGAAGTGGTAAAAAGGAAGTCATCGTTGATTCAAGGAGCCCCAGCATACATCGGGGTCCGTGCCGGTGGTCGCAATATGATCCATTTGAGTCTCGCCGCTGCCGCCACTATCAACTGATACGATGGGCTCGGTATCGAAGACCTAACTAGTATTTCAATTTCGTATTTCATGACCATACCAGCTATTGGCTTTTATTGCAGAGTCAAGCTTTTGTTTTAATAAATTGGCATGGGAGCTCGAGTCCGTTTCATGATATCCCCACTAGATTGTGAAATTGGGAGCGTACCAGCTCTATTTCTGCCAGCTATCAATTTATAGAACAAGATGGGAAGAGTCTTTTCCTTTGTTGAGTTATAGGAGGAAAAGCAATAAGAATGTAGGATTGATGCAATTTGACTTTGTTTTCTTCACCTACTCCTTCCTTTTCTTTTTCATTTTTCATCATTTTTTCCCGTTAATTTCTATTTTTATCAAGTTATTTTAAATTGTAGAACATAGGTAAGTTCTAACATGACATGTTTCCACATAAAACCAATTAATTTGTTTGTGATATCTACAATTTAGTTGACACTTGTTTTTTAATATCACTTAGAATTCAATAATCGAAGTAAAATATATGCCATGGCCGGTCGTAATGCTTATTGTGTGGACTTATTCTTTTGCTTTGTTATTTTAATTTATGATTTTCAATATGTGGTCCTCTTCATCCTTTACAAGCATAATCAAGCGAATGTGGATATAAAAATTCAATAAGTGTCTCATTTTATTTATAGTAGATATATATTTTTAATTTGGGACCACTAAGAAATGACTTGGTTTGTCATAAATCTCAAGTTAAAATATAAAGGATATGGTGTTGTCATTATTATATTTATGTCATAACTTAAAAGATAAAATGAATATGCTAATAAAAAATGATCGTGCGTAGAAAAGCATGAAAATGTTGTTGGCGAAAAGATATTAGTGCGTTCCCTACTTTCACCCTTTTTCCATTACCTACTTCCACTCACTCTTATCCTTTTTTAATGTTTTTATGTCCTTTTTTCCCGTCCTTTTCAGTTACTAATGCATCATTTGGCAAAAAATGGAGGGAAAAAAAACACTTGCACATCCATTCATTTATTCTATAAGCTAGAGGGGATTTTTTAGAAGGAAATATTACATATGTCACTTCCTCCCTCATTTTTTTTTTTTTTTTAAAAAAATCTTGTTTCATATGTTAAATCTCACTTTTGCCCCTTTTTTCTTCTCCTCCTTTATGTCACTTTTTATGTTATCTAATCCACTTTACTTTATTTTCAAGCTATATTAATTTAATTCCCTGTCTTTCATCAAATGTTTGAATGACCTTAGGTCACTCATATTGAAGTGCGGTTACCAATTTTAATGTTAAAAATTTATGAGTGTCCAAATTTCTTTGTAAGTTCCTAAATAAATCAAGTTCAAACTATTGAGATTTAACAGAAATGGTTGCATGCCGGTATGTCCTTTACATCATTATGAATTCACTATTTGCAAAGGAGACACATAATTTATGAATTACCTTTTTTAACTAATCAAGTAATCAAAAAATTTAGAGTTAATATGGTATATAATTTAAGCATTTATCCGTTTGATTTATTATAATAAAACATGGATGGTATTGGAATCAATCATTTTAATAGGTCTCCCGATTCTAAATTGAATCTCGTTCTTACATAGAAATGTACTTTTGGAGTGAATTTTTTCATTGTTTGATGAAAGGATCCTATAGTATCTTGACATACATATATAAAACTATTCAAACTTTACTTTCATAACGTATTTAGATAAATTGAGATATATAGACAATGCCACAAATTCAAAAATTATAAAATTGATTAAGAAAGTTACAATGTCAAATTTTTAGTATAAAGAAAAGATTTAAAATGTTGTGATTGATAAAATCTTTTTGGTTCAACGGCAACGTGCGGATCAACATTCTATTGATTTATCAAAACATGGTAGGCTTTATCTTTTACTTTAAATCTACACGGGAAAAAAAAAAAAAAGAATTGGTCGTCGTTTTTTTATAAATATCCCGTACATCCCCCATCAGACATGAGAAAATAAATTATCTTTTTCCTAGGTGCTCCATGTAAAGGAGACAACTTTTTATAATTATTTGGTATGTCTGATTTCTGTATATCAAGCTCCACGAACAGTGATGTCATTCGAAATCCAATATTGAGTCAGGCAAAACTGACAAATCAAAGAGGACAATATTATGGACCAGATTCATTCAAGATTTTTGTGTATTTTTTGGGTGGGTACCATTATATGGAGATTTAGAATCACCTCCAAAACCACTTTTTTTGTGGGACTCTTGCTGTACGCATGCTTTGCATGGATTTGGCATTGCAAGCTGTGAACGAGCCATGCTACCCGTTTACAACATACCATTATAGCACCTTCACTTTTGCATGTATTCGCCATCTTTTGTAGGAGAGTCCCGACTCTTCTTTGGAAGGTCCACCATCGCTGGTTTAGTGGTTGGAAATAAGTGCCCACCTACCAAGAATGGCAAGAAAGATCACATAGGGTTGCCACAAGATTGGATCAATTCGAAATAATTGGATGGAATCCCACCTAATCAAATCGATGAGATGATCTCTGGGACACTCATCCATGGTCCGAGTTGCTATATTCGTGAATCACCCTTTTCTAACTATGTGGAAACATTTCCGAGTGTTGCACGTGGGATTGACTTTAACGTGCATTTAGTCGCTAATTTAATCCTTGGGAGCCTGTTTAAGTGTCATATCAGTGGAAGTACCCCTTTCGAATGAATCACAAATGAAGATCACCGCTCTGTTTCCGCACTTTATGGTCATTTGGATACTCCTTTTGAGGATTTGGCCCATGTGGAATAGACAAGTTGTTTTAGAGTAGGGACCCCCTTAGGATACAAATGATAATTATTATGTTCCAGAAATCAATTTCTGCTATTTTTATTCTCTAAACTAGTTTTAAAGCAAAAATACACGTTTCATAATAATACAAAATTTATGTTTCTTAAATAGAAATTCATTTGATGACGACACAAAATTTATTCCTCCCAAGTGGTAGTGGAAGGCAATCAGTAGCTAGGGATCGGTGGCTGGCGGGCATTCAACGGGCGTTTGGTGGTGAACACCGAGTGTCTAGAAACCGACGGTGGGGGTCTAGCAACGAATGATGGGTGTTCGGCGGCCAGCGATAGGTGGCCAGCATTCAACGATGGGCATTAAGCTTTGACGATCAACGGGTGGTGATGGGCAATCGGCGGTGGGTGACTAGTAGGCGGTGGGTGGGTGGCAAGCAATGGACAAGTGGCGGGTGACTAGTAGGCGACCAAGGAGCGATGATGAAAATGAATTATGAGAAAATTTTTTATTTATCACTTTTATTTCAAAATTAAAAAAATAAAAAAAACTCAAAAATTTGTTCGAAGTAAAAATTTGTTCTAGAAACAGAAAAAAAAATTTTGTGTCACCAAATGAATTTCTATTTCAAACATATTCCTAAAAACAAAAAATAGAAAAATGGAGAAACAGAATAATTATCATGCACGCCTTTAGTAGGTGTATGGGAAGATGAACTAAACCTAAAACCTAATTTAATGAGAGTGGGAAATGGTTGCTAGGGCAAGAGCATTTAAATGGGGTGCGGTTATGGAATCTAAAGCTCCATTTGACAAAGGTGGGAAGTGATGATTGGTGCATGAGGATGGAACGAGGTGCTGTTTTTGACAAATTTCTAGAATGGTGAGGGGGTGAAAATGAAACAAACTATATATTGAACGAGGATGCAAGTAACAAGTATGTTGCTGCTTTAGAAGGGAAAATGTGCTACATCCTAAACCCCATATCGGATGTAAGAAACCTCCTTGAGTAATCATCGCAAAAAAGCCATCACCTTATTTTGTCAATTGGGTACATGGGCCGGTAGAAACATCTCTTTCTCAAAATTTGTATTAATTTTTTACCACCAAAAACTCTAAATTGATACATCCGTGACAAATTCATCCTCTATTTTAATCGTCAAATTGCTAAATTGAATAACACATCAGTTGCTGAATATACAAATTTAAAATTTTTTCAATTTGAATGAAACTAATATATGATAAATTTATCACAAATATACTAATTTGAGATTTTTTTTTGATAATCAAAAATTAAAATCAATTTATAATAAAATATAGAGTTTTATAGTTAAAAAATTAATTTAAAATAAATTTATCGGAAGTCTATCAATTTGAAATTTTCCTTTAAGCCATGTATTCTGTCCAATTCACCCCCTTTTGTTTCTTTTACTTGGTGGTCTCCTTCCGTTCTTTTTTTTTTTGTTTTTTTTTTTTTTTTTTTTGTTTTTGGGGGTCCGGTCTCCTTCCTTTCATTGGGTAGCATTCAGCGAGAGGTTTCCAACGATACCTTGTTCGCTCCAATCCGACAGGTAAATCATGAGAAATTATGTCTTTTGTTCTGGACCATCCAATCGCAATGACTTTTGCGAAATTCCTACTTTGTCCGGTTCATAATTTTTTTCAGTAAAATCCAAGTCGCGAGCTTTTCAACCTATCAAGTATCAAATCAATTGATTTCAAACGACTAGAGATTTCACGAGTAAACTTTTCTTTAAAACACAAAAAAATAAAAAAAAACAATAATAAAAATAAAGCTAAGCTAAAGAACAAGACGAATAAGAAATAAGAAAGGCAGGCCCAGGCCTGATGAATTTCGAAACTCGACTGGATCTCTAAGAGAGAAAAATAACTCAAAACGAACTACGACCGAGAGAGACGGCCATGTCGATTGCTAACTCCTGGGACATCATTTCAAGTTTTCCGATGACCGGTCCAAGTGGAGCCGCCTAAGCCATCAAAAAGATGGCCCGGGCCTGAGTTTAAGATCTCGACATCGAAAATGTGATTCGGAAGAATATTTAGAAACTAGCGTCCGAAGTACTCAAATTGTAATCATGAAAAGGCAGAGTAGACAAAACATCAGCGCCTTAGGACGTAAGTTGTTAGCAGAAGCACGCGTGCCATGATGAACATCGATGCCTCTCACCTGTGCCCAACTGAACTGTCAACACAGAAGAACATCGAACGTAAAACTAAATCTAGCTAAATCCCCCCGAAATCGATTAGAAGCTTGATGGATGATATGAAAAGGTTTAACAGAACAGAAAAAATACAAGAGAAAGGCAAGCAGTAGAGGATGATATTTACAAAAGTGAGCTGAGATGACCGAGTATATACAGGCAAGAGTCATGCCAGAATGATCCCAAACAGTACAGAGAATCGGCTCAATGGATCACATTACACGTTAACTCTGCTTCTACCAAATGTTCGTTATCCCTATCGTACCCCACAACTTCAGCAAATCTGTACACAAAGCTGTTTTAATATAAAGCGTGCATGCGCGTGTGCAGAAACAGGTGGAACCAAATGCAAGCCACACAGCAAAGAACAGGCCCTACAGAAAACAATCTCGAAGTATATAATCTTGAGTTTTCCAATCGATACAGTACAATTGCCACGGAAATGATATTGCCTCAATAAGCATCTTAACTAGCCAAGGAGAGATTATCAATTCAAGCACCTACAACCATCTGTAATTGTAAATCCTCGACAATTTTCAGCATAACTGCTTGATAAACATGCACCAAGTTTTATAGACTAGTATGAACTGAGACAATTTACTTGAGCGACCAGCAAATGAGTGAAAATGAAATAGGACACGAAATATTAATCCCAGCTGACAAATAGTCTCAATCAAAATTCATATCTGTGCGCTGCACTATGATTGCATTACTGATGGTCTACATGCAAGAAGATTTTAATAGACTATCTTCATTCTTTCATCAACCAAATATCAGATGCATCTGTAGATACTGACCTTCATCAAACAGCCTCAAGAGAACGATCAAAGACTACCACATCGTTTTTAACCAGATAGGTATCTTTTCAACTTTAACTATTTTAACAGGTGATCAACTTTGGTAGATATACAATGGCTTAGGTTCATAGAAGAACATCACACTACTATGTCTTTTTCAAAGGCTTGATGAATTTAATGAAGCGCAAAGTTCCAATCTTTGTGATATTTCCTTTTGTCCCTGCATGTTCTTGAAGCCTAAGGAGTTCGATAAAAAGGAAAGAAGGAATGACCAACCACCCCAACCACCAATCATGTGGAGGCCGTTTTGATCCCACTTATCCACCAACTCTGGAGTTCCTTCAACCAACAGTTTTCATGCTTAAAATGCTGTCTATACATCTTAATGCTGTGACAGTAGAAAATCTCCAATCAATGGATCTCTGTTTTCCCTATTCCACATATTTGATGAAGAAATGTTAAAAGACATATTAATCATCTTGCATGGACATAGCATTTCAAGTTGGATTCTTTAATCCAAAAGTCGGACTTTACAAGTTCTCCAATATCAATTTCTTATGACACATGAACATACTATCAAGCTGCATATCACTACAGTGAAGCACCAATATTACTTGCGCTATCCACAGAAACTCTGGTTATCAGATGCACCGGGGACTACTGGCCCAAATGGAAGAAACAAATATGCACTGGAGACCTAGAGGCCTTTATTAGATGAAAACTTATAGACATTCACAACTTCCATGGGAATGAAAATAACACGGTTAAAAAGGAATTTTAATCTTGATAGCCTAATTAAAGTAGTCATCATCAGAATGGCCCTGACATCTGCATAATCCAACAAGAAATCGTTGCACACTCCTGATCATCTGCCATATAATCTATTTATTGAGGATCCTATATCTCCCACACCAAATAATTGTCCAATTTCATATCAATCGTGTGACAAGTATAGTGAACTATGATTTTCCTTAGTAAAGTAGACTGCATCACCGGTAGATTAAGAACTTAAAATTTCTGTACAGGCAAAGAGAGTTAATCAGCCACACTTCATGCTGCATATGGATAAAGAAAACACCTACATCATGCCAACAATTACTTCACCATTCTGAAGCAGGTCCAAATGGGAAAGATAAAATGAGAAATGACACAATATCAACATCTTCATATTCACGATGACCATCGCCACCAACCCAGTTACATGGATTGATGTAACAGTACAATCTCCATCTATCCAACCCAAATAGTTTAGAAATCCAGACTAACTATTCATAGCTAAATGCATTGCAGTTGTGGATAACAGCAAATATAATAGGAGGAATTGAAAAGCAGTGAGATAGAAGGAACACTGAAGTCACAGGCAGAAATTGGCAGAAATTGCAAGGAAGTTCAACAAATGCAATCTCACTGCAGATGAAAAACAAAGCCAGTGGCGTCAAAGAACCAGCTTAGCTCGAACTTTCACCAGCATGACCATCAGATATATCTTCTTTCCTAACCCAAACCATATCACTACTCTGCTTTATCACTCTCCTTTGTTGCTCCTTACTTACGAACCCCCTGTAACCCTTACCTTCTCCATGATTAGGCCTCCCCAACTGGAATCCACTCCTTTTACTGTTCCTCAATTTTTCCTCGATCTCCACCTTTGAATTAATGACCCATACTTTTTTATTCAAACCCTCAGCTTTTGCCCTCACATGACTAGCATTCGCAGCAACATTCTTAACCTCCACTCCCACTACTTCATTGCTCTCCGGCATGTCATCCTTGCTCTCCGAACCAGCAGGCTGAAACAGCTTCTTCGCCTCCTTTGCCGTCATGTGCGCTACAACTTCCTCCGGCTTTGCCTCCACTCGCAGTTCCTTGCTCTCCAGCATCACATTCTGTCCCTCAGAACTGGCACGCTGAAACTTCTCCTTCTTCACCTCCTCCGCTGGCGTGTTCATTTCACCTTCCTCCGGCTTCGCCCCCATTTCCTTTGCCCTAACTATGTCCTTATTCAACTTCCCCTTTCCCTTCTGGTTGTTCTTCCTCTTCTTCTTCGACTCCTTGGTTTTCTTCACCTGCTCGGCACTCTCGGCATCAGCAGAAACCACGGCAACCGGGGCCCATTCCGCCTTCTCGTCAGTACCAATACCTGCGTATCTACCACGGCTCGATTTCTGCCAGGACTTCGGACCGTCCGAGTCGATCGCCTCACGAACACCAGTTCCCTCCTTGACGCTTGTATTGCTTGGAACGGCCCAACATTGAGCAGTAGAAGGTCGAGAATCGGACTCGTTCCTCGGCCTCGCCTTCCCTCTCTCGCGCTCGGTATTGGTTTCGCCTTGCGGAAGCTCTTGCTCTGGCTGTTTTCGCTGGTCCTTCACCGAGGCCGATTCCGCTTTCTCGTCGGCGCCAAAACCTGCGCATTCACCAGGGCTCAATTTCCCCGAGGGCTTCGGCCCGTTCGAGTCGATCGCCCGACGAACATCACTCCCCTCCTTGCCGCTGGTATGGCGTCGGACGGCCGAACAATTAGCAGGAGAAGGTCGAGAATCGGACGCGTTCCTCGGCCTCGCCTTCCCTCTCTCGCGCTCGGTATCGGTTTCGCCTCGCGGAAGCTCTTGTTCCGGCTGCTTTCGCCGGTCCTTCGCCAAGGCCGAATCCGCTTTCTCGTCGGCGCCAAAACCCGCGCATTCACCGCGGCTCGATTTCTCCGAGGGCTTCGGACCGTTCGAGTCGATCGCGCGACCACCATCACTCCCCTCCCTGCCGCTGGTATGGCGTCGGACGGCCGAACAATTAGCAGGAGAAGGTCGAGAATCGGACGCGTTCGTCGGTTTCGCTTTCGCTCTCTCGCGCTCGGTATCGGTTTCGCCTCGCGGAAGCTCTTGTTCCGGCTGCTTTCGCCGGTCCTTCGCCAAGGCCGATTCCGCTTTCTCGTCGGCGCCAAAACCCGCGCATTCGTCGCGGCTCGATTTCTCCGAGGGCTTCGGACCGTTCGAGCCGATCGCCCGACGACCGCCACCCTCCTCGACGCTCGCATTGCGTCGAACGGCCCACCGATTAGCAGAATCGCACTCGTCCCTCGGGCCCCCTTCACTCTCTCCCGCCCGACGTCGGCCTGGCGCCGCGGCCGCTCCTGTTCCAGCTGTTTCCGCCGGTCCTTCTGCGCCGGTAGAGGCGGGAACGACGGCGGCGGGGGCGGAGTCCGCTGTTGCGGCGGCTTCCCATGGGGCGATCGCGGCCACGTCTCGAGCCGCTCCGGCCTCTGCTGCTGCTCCCGCCGCTGGAGCCACTGCTCCCGGAGGTCGCGGATGGTCACGAAGTTGGGAGGGAAGAGAGCGTCGCCGCCCGTCGTCGGATCCTCCATTGAAGCTCGGAGGAGAGAGGACCCCTCGATTCTTCTTCCAGAGGAAAGCGTGAAATTGCAGAGAGAGCGAGCGAGGCTCTGAGTCGACCCGGTCAGAGCTCCGTACAGGTGGAGGTCGGTCGGACGTTAACGAGCTATTGGAAGTCTCTCTTTATTTATTTGTATTAAAAAAGGGAATTATTTTATTAATTTTTTTTTTTATATTTAAACGAAAGAGGATTGGGCATTTTCGATTTATTACCCCCTTTTGGCAAGAAAAATCCATGGATATTAAATAAATCGATTTTTTTGGTACGGTAATGAATTCGATTTTATCTATGTCGTTAATGTTAGCAACGGTCATAAACCCTTAATAAATGGTATTTTACAAAAAAAAAATGAATGATGAAATTCATTATAATTTTGACGAGCAGTAAATGCTTTTTAAATGAAGGCGAACAATTGATGCATCGTAAATTCAATGGAGTCACTTGCTCAAAAAAAAAAAAAAAATTTCAATGGAGTCAGCATGTGGTGTGAGATTCTGTGTGAACATGAAGACTAAAGCATAAATGCTTTTTAATTGAAGGCGAACAATCAATGCATCGGAAATTTAATGGAATTAGCATGTAGTGTGAGATTCTACGTGACTATACTAATTCTTCCAACATGAGACGTGGCATAAGCTAAACCACATTTTCCTTCGCCTAATGTGTTGTGGAGTCAAATGGTTTGGCTTGGACAATTTTGGCTTGCGAGATTTAGGCTTGGAAGATTTGGCTTTGGCCTAAAAGTATTAGGCAAGATTTTGTATGATTATTGTCAGCTATCATAAAAGTTTATATTGTTAAATGAAGATTTGATTTTTTATTTACATATTCTAAGATACGGTGCGATCCAAGATGGAGAAAAAATTTTGCAAGAAAAAAAGCTTAGAAAAATCCAAACTATATCATTATCACATTTATTATTTTTTTTGGTGACATCACAATTATGTCCATTGTGATATGTTTATAAAAAAAAATTATTGTGACATAAACTACTTCAAATTTGTACATGTGCAAAACATTTGCTATCTTTCATATTCCACTATATGATTTTTCAGTCAAAATAACTTCACTTTTATTCCACTTAAGCCATATAAGTATTATGTTAACGACATTTGCTTTTCGGCGTCGACGTAAACGAATTTTTAACGGTGAAGTATATGTGTCACATAAGTGTACAATAAATTTTAATTAAATGTATCACTATGAACTATAGTTTTGGGGTTTTTGTGACTTTTGCCCAATTTGCAAAATTAATTAATTGACAATAAGAAAGGAAAAGCACCTACAATAGTTTTTTGATTTGTGAATAAGGAAACATTTGGACTTGAGTTCTTTACCCAAAAAAAAAAAAAAAAAAACTCGAAAGCGGGTCGTCCTTAAAAACTCGAGGTCCTCCAGACAGGTAGGAGAACCACCCTGAGTGGGAGACCTCGCTTGGCTATGGCCGATATTCCCTGTCGGCCCTGGAAGAAAAATATTGGGTTGATTACGAGGGGAGTTTGATGTCATGTCCCCGAGGCTTTGTATTGGGTGAATCCAAGCAACCCACCACCTCTCCTTAGGATGTGGACAGGCGTTGGTGCACTAGATTGGAGAGGCTAGACCTCTTATGGGTAATAGTGGAAACCTACCTAGGTGAACCTTTAAACCTAGCTTAGGTAAGGTAAGGAAGCTGAAACCTACCTCGGTTTGGGGTTTTTGTGACTTTTACCCAATTTCCAAAATTAATTAATTGACAATAAGGAAAAGCACATGCAATAGTTTTGTGATTTGTGAATAAGGAAACATGAACGAAATAAGAAAAAAAAAAAAAAAAGCCATCCGATTATTAGTCGTGCATTTTTTCATGGTAGATGGGCCCCGTAAAATTGGTACTCCCGGAAATTCCTTAATTTGATTTTATTAATTAGTTTTCTAGATATGTATTGTTGTTATTAATTTGTCTAAACATAGGTACCAATATATGGATAATTTTCCAATTTGCTATATTATTTAAAGATGAATCGTCTATGAAATTTAGCGAACTTAGATTTTCCCAAGTCATCAATTTGCTTGATGTGACCATTTTATTTTATTTCGAAAAACCCATCCTTCTCGCATACAATGAATCGATTAATAACTCTAATTAAGATTTGAAATGACAAAAGAAAAAAATAACCCACACTAATCTTGAATGGTCGGTTGTTTATAGTAAGAAAAAGCAAAATAGCTATTTAAAATTTAAAATATCACACATTTTAAAAAGTTATTAAAAAAAGGTCAAGTATGAATTGACCGATCAACATTTATATATTGTGAAATTCTCAAATGATTCGAGCTCGAAAAAAAAAATCAAAATTTGTCCTTCGCAATATTTAAAATAATGACTAAAATGTCCTGTAGGTAACTCCTTGCCAAGCAAGTTGCTTGCCAATCAAGTTTGGTCTTAGGACGAGAAATTAATTAAGTTTTCTCAGGAAGACTTCCTCTTGACCTGGCAGAGTCTAAAGCAAAAACGACAACGCTCTATCTTTTCGAAATGGCTGTCCTTGTCAGCATCTAACTACACCAGGTACTTTGACAACCGGCCCAAAAGGCGAAAAAAGATAATGATAATAGAAAAGGAAAAGAAAAAGAAAAGGAAAAAGAGCTGGCGATATTTGAAAATTTGCTCAAGTGACATTTATCTTTAGTGTTCGGTTAAAACCTAGGGGCCCCACGGATCCTCGTTCCAGACCGGTCGGGCCGAGATCCATTGGAAAAATGAAGCCCGGCCCGATATTATCGGGCCTATGATGTTTGAGCCCGAACCGAATCCAAGCCCGATATTACAGTGCATTTTCTAGTTGCGCGCTTTAGAGGAGTGGATCCTCGTACTCAAAACATTTTTATGCGGTCCATTGGATTTCGAGTCCAAAGATGCATTTTGGCAAAGCGCACTGAAGGACGCTCCAAAATGTGAACCATGCAAATGTATTCTCGCTATATTTTAACGAATTAACCTTTTGAAGTGGATGGTTAGGCATATGACTTTAGATCGGTATTAGCATCTGAGATCACAAATTCGATTCCACTCAAACGCCTTTCCAACCATTTGTATGTTTCTCCTCTCATCAAGCAATTTTTAGGCCTTCGACATCAACTTGGCCTTCCACGAGGAGGAACGTCGAGACGAAAATATATTATATTTTCGGGATAAATGATCAAATAAAACGATGGCGCCAGTGGAGGAGTTGGGAGTGGTTCAAGTTCCAGAGTCGAATCCGAAAACCAGTTCAATCAATTGAACTAGGTCGAGAGCCCGAATCATGAATGGTCTCATACTCAAGCTGGACCGGAAGTACGACCTATTTTGGGTGGAACCGTTTGTCCATTCCTGAAGACACCAAATCAAATGGGTAGAGAGATGATCCTCATCCGCGAAGGGTGGAGGTGGAGGTGGCAGTGGTTGGGGCTAAGGCCGGAGATGGAGGCAGCAACGATGGCAACGACGGAGACACGAAGCAGTCGAGCTGCCGGCATGACCCCATTACTAGACATTGGCACGCAAGTCATGCATATGCCTGGAGGAGAAAAATCTCTTTCAATGGCTGTCCCTCAAATCTGTTCTGGCTGGTCATATTTTGCCCTGTATTATATCGAGAAGCGCCAGAAAGGCCTGTCCCTCAAAAGATCAAGTAGCAGACCATCTACCTCGAAACACATCAAACTCAACGTGCTCAATGTATTTGGTAGGTCCTGACCCGACTTTCTGGCTACCTCAACGTCCTTGATTTCTGAATTAAAAGCATGATTTGTGAATTAAAAGCATGTACGTCAACCTTGAACTCAAATTAAGTTTACATACCTTAAACTCAAATTAAGTTTACATACGAGCAATGTCGAACTAAGTTTAATGCGAGCAATGTTCATAACTCATGACCTACCTTAAATTTTCGTGGTCTAGCAATATCCATAACTTATGACCTGTCATAATAAATTTGTGTGAACGATATCCGATATCCATAACTTAGTGACACATCATTAAATATATATTAGGGATAAAGAATTCTAAATAAGCCCTGTTTTGCCTGCTGAGTAAGCCTCGTTAACCCACGGATTTCGAATACCACCGAGGTTTTTGCCTGTGGAGATCCTCCGATGGTTTTGAGTTACGTCTTTGGTTTAGCGCTTCATAGGGGGCATCAAACATTCCTGTTTATACATGGAAAGGATATCTTGGACTACACGATAGGCTTCGTTGACTGCACAAGTGTCGCGACTCCTCTCAGGGGTCGAGACCCACGTTCACGCACCAGACCCCCCCATGTCTGCCGAAGGAGGCTCGTACAAAGCATGGGCGCATCAGGCCCCAATCAGATCGGATCTGCAACACCCTTCTTTTTTCCTACTTCAAGATCAGGCGTTCTTCGAGCAGAAAACCAACCGTCCGATCTCTGCCAACTTCTCACCGCTTGCGCTCCAACATCTGCTCGCAAACGCTCTACACACGAGCACGAACGTGTCCCCGAAAGGGCATTCGTACATTCAATCCGATCACGAGAAAGTATAGAAAGGTCTCCATCGAAAGCAAAAGATATCTCACAATACTTCTGACATGCTTTATATTTACATAGAAGAAGAAGGAGCACATGAAAAAACCCTACAATCATCTTTAGTACTTACGACTTAAAGGAGCCCTATATGCACGGATACAAATCGACACTTTCTAACCAGTAAAAGAAGAAGAAGAAGGCAAGGGAAGAGAGTCGACGGAGATTTGATTCAGACGGCGCTGGAGCTGAACTCGGACGACGGCCTCGCGGCGTTGGTGTGGAACCTCCAGGTGAAGAGGTAGTCCTTGGAGTCGCAGCGCAGCCTGATGGCGTCGCAGAACGCTTTGACCGAGCTCTTCTCGCCTCCGCTCCCCACCCACTCGATCCTCGCCCAGCACGAGAACCCTTCCGCCCACACCGGCACCTTCGCCTCCTCGTCGCACATCCGGATCGCCACCTCCCCTCCGATCCGCCGGCCCCCGCGGCGCCCAGCCTCGCCATGGCCTCGAGCCACGGGCACTCCGGCTGCCCCACCATCTCCTTGTACGCCGAGTTCACCACCCTCACCCGGTTTTTTGAGTCCGATATCACCGCTGGCAGCGCCTCCGACTCCACCTCCTCCTCCACTTCCTCCGGCTTCTGCCTCGCCCGCGGCGCCGGCGAGTCTGGCCTCCGATCCTCGCTTATGCACCCGACGCTTATCCTCGACCCGACTGGCCGTACGGGCCGTGGAGATATCACGTTGCCGCTACCGGACGCAGGCCCCTGGAGCTGCAGGAGCAGGTCCTTCTCCTTCGGGATCGTTTCCACGGCCGAGTTGACGTTCAAGTCCACGGCGGCGGCCTCCTCGACCCGCACAGTGTTCATGCAGTTGAGCTCCGGCGAGCACGGCAGGAGAGGGAGGGTGACGAGGCTCCTCGGGCTGCTTGCCGCTGCGGCCGAGCCCGCCAGGGCCACAGGGGGGCTCTCCATCAGGCCGGCGAGAGGAATGTGGGGGAGGCCGTGAGTGAAAACCTGCAGAGACAGGCTCTTCGTCGGCGGCAGGGCGCAGGGGGACGGAACGCCCGCCGGCGCCCCCGCTGCTGTGGCAGCAGTCTTCGGCCTCTTGATGGCAGGCGGCGAGATGGCGGTCCTCCCGCGCTTCCGGGTGCGAGTCGGCCTCGCCTGAAGCTGAGGCCAGAGGTTCCGGAGGTACGGAGATTGCCGGATCTTCGGGGACATGGACGTCGGGCTCTCGGCGGCCGAGCTCGCCGCCGAGGGGACCGTCTCGGGCTTCGGGGCAATGGGACGGTACCGGGACATGATCTCGGCCGTCTTCGCCGTGGCGGCCGGCGTGGTCGAGTAAGGACTCAACGTCTTGATCATTTTTTTTCCGTCTGGTGGTATTTGGTGGGGGCGATGATTTTCTTGGGAAAATTTGCAGGGAGTGGAGTGCAAAATTTGAAGAGCGATGAGAAAGAGAGAGAAAGAGAGAGGTGGGTTATAAAGAGAGAGACAGAGAGAGAAGAGGGAGAAGAGGGAGAGTGAGAAAAGTGAGGAGAGGGAAGGGCCAATGGGAGGAGGGCAACATGAGGGGAGGAGTGAGGAGGAGGTGACACGTGGGGGTACGAGGGTACGTGTTTAAGGGACTTGGGAACTCTGGGGACATGTGGGATTTTCGAAGGTGGGTGAGTGGGCGCTGGTCCATGCATGCCTCCAAGGCTCCAAATGCCTATCCAATCCATATACTTGGATATTTTTCTTTTTTATATGTTTTATTATTTCGCGACCGCTATATTGCTGCCAAGTAGAGAGATCACATATAGGTCTCCATTATTATGTTAGAAAGGTATATTCTAATGGGTAAGTTGATAAATAAAGAGAAACCATATATATATATATATATATATAAACTCTAACGTTAAGCAATGTGAAATAATTATGATTGAATTTTTGTCGCAACAATTGCAACGAAAAAATGTATAGAGTAGCTACCTTTAAAGGTTTTTGACAATAGCCTTTAGGAAGTCATTTCACTCAATTTTAGAGCGGGCATAACTTTACGACATAGCACATCTAAGGCTTAATTCCCTTAAAAAGCATCAATTCAAGTCAAGTGCAAAATTTGGCTCAAACCCTTCTTTTCACTTACAAAAAAAACACCAACTTTAAGATGGATTCTAATTTTGGCTTGATTTTATGCCTCGTAAAAGGGTACACGCTTCAAAATCGAATCTTCTGATCAAGTTTTTTTGTGGTCCCATAAAAAAATACACAAACTTTAAGTTGATATCTAAATTTAGCTTCCATCAAATCTCTGCCTAATTATAATATTAAAGATTTGACGTGTCATTTCATGTGTACTCAATAAAATCTCGAACGGGGCTAAATTTGAGTACCCAATCTAAACTCAATACTTTTTATGAGATAGAGAAAAAGTTCCGTAAAAAATTGAAACTCAAGTGATCTTTCTTTACAAGGCAAAATAAAATTTCGGCTACGGTTCGGCCTTCAGCTAGAAGTCGGTGCTTTTTGAGAGAACGGCCCCACATCCACATTTCAAATTTGCCAAATTTTTTTTTTTTTTTTAATAATTTGTGTGTGAAAATAATGTATCAGGCGAGGCTACTCCTGAGCAACCAATGGCGTGGCGCGGCAGGAACGAACGCGTGTGGGATTGGAGGACATGCGTGGGAACACCTATCCTCCCCCATTGGCTCAGCCGTTCGGGGCTTCCCTTGTCCTGGCTGGCTCCCGTGGGGCCCATCGACGGTGGACCCGGAAACCGAGCCCCACCCCCCTCCCGGGTCGGTTACCGCCATTCTCTGCCCCCGTGTCTCGCTACGTGTCGCCCCCACATCTTGCATGACAATGCCCAAAGCAGTAATGAGCTGTGACCTGATTGGCTGGTTCGTTCGGAGCGCGACTCGTTCCACGTGTGGCCTCGTTTCCAACCCTCATTAATTTTTTTTTAAGAATTAGTTTGACGAAAAATCTCGGGTTGATATATTCGTACTAACTTATCGAAAATTAATTCTTGATCAAAAAAAAAAATCAAATTAGTATACTTATAATAAATTTATTCCGAATTAGTTATTAGGTCATAAAAAATCATAAATTAATAAACCAGTGAACATTTATCACAAATCGATATGAATTTTCTCGTGTGTCAAGCTTAATAATTTCATGATAAAATCTGACCTAATTTGAAGTGAATTTGTTATAATTGTATCAGTTGGTGTTTTTTTTGCGGTGTTAACTTTTTTTTTTTTATAATTAATGAGTGTTTGATTAATCGATTAAAATATCTCGTGCTATGTAAAATAAATCCTTACAAAGTATATAATATTTTATGGAGCGAGCCCCTTTATTTTATCTAGCGTTGGGATGAGTTTTTTAAGCCAGTGATCTCTTTCGGTTTCTATGGAAGGCACGCAAATGCCAACCCTGTCGGGAAGAATGGCCCAGGTTCAGCGCACGTGTCGCGTGGTTAAAGTGTTTGATCGGAGACGGGATAGGCAGCACGAGGGAGGGGACGCCCCTTTTTTTTCTCAGTTTCGTTTCGCGTGCCCCTGTCAGAATGAAGGATCAGCGCTCTCTCAAAATGACACGCAGAGCTCGGACCTGATCATGTGTTTGATTGACGATGCAGCTAAGACTTGGAACGAAAAAGCTTGATCCATCCGATTGAGTCCAAACTAAGGCCCGATTGGCCCGTGGGTTTAGAGCCGATCTTAGGGCTTAGGTTCTCCTTTTGATCATTATATCTAGCGGGAGCTATTTTATGACAATTGTTATTGACAATCAAAAGCAAGCTAATATATCCGTATTGTGTCAAATAGGATGACATTCATAGCATGAGAGCATCAATGATTTATCAATTACACTATATTTCACCATATTTGCATGTTCTCTTAAGGCCATTTCTTAAAATATAAATGTTTATGTCTTCGGTTATTACTCAATGTAACACTTGGCAAAGATCAATCAGAGCCATCGGATGGTCAAAGACACCTCGTTGGTATGGAAAAAATAAAAATCCAAGCCTTTCATGTAGAATAGCAATCTTTTTTCTAGGATTTATAGTGGCTATTGAATAAACCAAGCAAATAATATTTTGGGGTTATGTCCGCCCTTGCTTGGAAATTGGAATGGACAATGACTTGAGAGCGACTCCGCTGCTCACAAGCGATCATCGCCAATGACAACGATTTAGTGGTGGCCGGACTCGGAGGGTGGCAATCTCAGCCAAACCCCGACCACTTTTTACGGAAAGCTTGGCGGGTGTCAAAAATTAGGTAAAACATTGTGCTTTTCTTAAGCCGGAAGACAAATAGTGGCGAAAGTTTACTGAATAAAAAGGTTATGCTTTTTTCAAGATATTCGAAAGTTTTCATCATAAGAAGTCATTATAAGAAGGAATAACACAAGTGGTTCATACACTTTGGTCTAATAAGGAATAACACAAGTGGTTCATACACTTTGGTCTAATATAAGATATCGTCCTTGATTTTTTAATTTGTTCAATATGATTTATGAACTTTAACTCAATATACAATGTCGCCCCTAAAATTTTTACTTATTTGATAAATAGTCAATTTAGTCCTCAAACTATATGTAAATAATCAATATTATGCTTTCATTAATTTGAGTTTAAAGTTTTCATAGAGTTCGGGGGCTAATTTGAACATGCGCCAAAGTTCGGAAACCATATTAAATAAATTAAAAGTTAAAAGTTAAAAGACAATGTTACGTATTAGCATAAAGATTAGGGATTACATTTTACAAATTAAAAGTTCATGAATGACATTACACGTTCAGCGAAAATTCAAAAAATCATTTGTGTCATTTTTTTTCTTATTTACAAAGATTGTGTCTTTAATTTTTTTTTTTATCTTTCCTTTTTGGGCATAAAGCCGTAAATGATAAATTCAGTGGGAAATCGTTCTAGCTCGCGGGCGTGACCGTAGCCTAGTCACTTGGTACAACAATTCCCATGCATGTACTCGCAGAGCACCTCAAACTCAGAGGCCACACCGAGTCGGGCCTTCTAATTGATTTTGGGCCAGTAATAGTGTGAATTGCGAAGGCACACCATGTATAGAGCCCGAGGCCCAATTACATTCACGAGAGCGAACCCAATGTACTCACGTATGTTTTAAGAAAATCTTTTTTAAATCATTCATTTTTTACAAAACAAATAATCTCAAAATTGAGCCTATGTGAGTAGCGAAAGTATATTATGGGTCGGCTTTAAAAATTTTCCCTCAAATTTTGTACATAAGCTTTTTTTTTCTTTGATTTTTTTACATAGGTTAACCTATGCGAATTGTAGCATAAATTGTGTTGCCAACTATGCAATGGCCATGCGAATTGATGTGATTTACCACGTTGTTTACAATTAGTTAAAGGTTTTCATTTAGGAAGGGGTTATTTTCACTCCATTTTGGATGGAACCATGCTTGTGTTTATTTAAAGTGACAAAAATGTTGTCACGCCATTAACACCCATTTCAATAATAAATCCTATTACCTAAAAAATCTACTTATAGTCTCAGCTCAACTGAGCAACAGAAAGGTTTTGATTTATAATTTCATTTATTTTGCAGAAAATGAATAATTTTAATTTTTTTTTATAAAAAGAATGATCACTTATATTGCTTAAAAAATGAAGGGTTAATATTTTGAAAATCCCCAAATTGATACACAAGTGATAAATTTACCAAAAATTAATTTTTTGACCATGAAAAGCCTTAAACTGGTACATTTGTGACAAATTTACCTCAACTGATTATAAAAAAAATCATAAACTGATATACTTGTGACAAATTTTCCCTAAATTAATTTATTTAACTGCCAAAAACCCTAAACCTTTGTGATAAATATATCATCTTTAAATTAGATTAATACCACAAAAAATCATAAAAATTGTGTAGCTGTGAAAAATGGAGAGTAAAATTGTAAATTGGTATACTAGTTGACTGTCACGTGTATTATTTAACTTAGTAATTTGACAGTAAAATTTAACGGAAATTAATATAGGGTAAATTTATCACAAGTATAAATTTATCAAATGTGTATCGGTTTAGGGTTTTTTATGGTCAAAAAATTAGTTTGTGATAAATTTGTCACGGATGTACCGGTTTGGGGTTTTTTAGGGTATTAACTCAAAAATGAATAAACGAAAAACTTTTTCATCGTTCATATATGTGTGTGTGTGTGTGTGTGTGTGTGTGTGTGCATATAAATTGTTGTCGACAATGAACTTTTTTTTCATTAATTAATTATTGCAATTGATATGAATAATTATTTTAGGAAAATATTTTCCTAATCAATTATTATCCTTAAAACAAATGGATCTAAATCTAATTTTATTTGAGTCAGACGTGAATAAAGTTTGGAAATTTAATGTGCTTAATTTATTCTGATATAATAAATATCGGATTTATCATGATATCGTGGTAGAAAGATGAAAATCCAATCACACTTCTTTAGAATTTTCGGACTAGGGGTCACATAAGTTACGTGACCTTGTAGAAAACCCTCTCAAAGAACATCTTTATTGATTCCAAAGCTATAGAACATAACCTAAGCTTCTGTCATCTAAAAGTTTAGATTTTTCTAAAAAAATGCTTGTTTATCTCTTGAGTGCTAAACATTCCAAAAACCACTGGGATTCGCCCCAGTGGCCACCCTTCCAACATGGAAGGGGAAGGTGAGGGGTTCAAATCCCCATCTTCTTAGGGGGGATGGGTGGGGACGCGTAAGTTTCAGGAGTGGGTTTCGATTCCCACGCACGCCCTGCAAGAGGCAAGGCAAAAGTCTGAGAGTGAGTGTAAAATAGGAATAGAGTAGGACTGACAAAAAAAAAAAAAAAACATTCCAAGTGCCAAAATTTAGCATGGGTGAACACATAAGTGCCACACTTCCAAAGGTACATGACAAAATTTGAGAAAAAATATATACTTAAATGCCAACGAAGAGAATTTCCGGGTAAATTGTTGATTTGGCATTTTTCCGGCAAAATTTTTAATTGATGTGCCAATTTTTTTTCAAAAAATTATTCATGTGGCGCTAATGTGGTCAGATAAGCCCGAACGACATCATTTTGGTTTAAATTTGATTTTTAATATAAGTATTAACTAAATTAAATTAAAAAAACTAAAAAAAAAAAGAAAAAAAGATTGGATATGGGGCCATGGAGGCCCTTGCCATTGCTGCCACCCCACCATCTCTGGAAAGGGCCGGCGATGGTGGGGTGAGGGTTGGTTGAGGCTATCGGGCCTCGGCTAGTGGTTGACGACCTTGGTCAACTGTCGGTGAAGGTTCGCGAGCCCTCACCTAGATTTGAGGCAATGAGTTGTAGGCCACTCCTAGATTGGGCCAGGGTCTCACCCCAGCCGGCGGCGGCCTTGGCCGATCTTTGTGAGAGCCGACAACCCTCGCTCGATTTGGGGGGTGATTTGGGGACGGCTGTGACCCCTCACCTCAAATTTTGGCAAGCGCTTGCAAGCCTTCATTGATGGTCGGCCAGGATCCTTGGCCATTGGCTAGGGCTTGGTGACACCAACCAACCCTTGCACTCCCATTGCCGACTCGTTTCAGTGACGGTGGGGGCGGCGAGGCCTTCCACGGCCCTAGATCTAATCCTTTTTTATTTAGTTTTATTTTTTATAAATTTAAATTTAATTAATATTTATATTAAAAATAAAATTTGGGGACAAAACAATATTGTTCAGGACAAGGATAGTGAGCAAACATTCCAGCAAGTTATGTGGACCGATTTTATTAATAAAATAATGCAACATTTGGATTTCTAGCAACTTTTCAAAGTTGGCATTTAAGGGTCCGTTTGGTGACCCTTATGTTCTGGAAACAATTTTTTTTTCAAAAATATTTTTTTCTATTTCTATTTTCCGGAATAATTTTTCAATAAAAGAATGCGTTTGGTAACTATATAAAATTTCTATTCTTGGAAAGAAAAAGCATAGGAATGCGTTTCGTACGATTCACAATTTTTTTTGTAATGTAGATTCTTTTTTTTTTTTTTTTGTAATTCTTTTCTTATTCTTCCTTATTGACGTTGATCGCGCCATCGGGCAATGGCGTTGACGATCATTGGTGGCGGTGATGGTGGTGGCGACATCGATGGTCATCGGCGGTGGGTTGCGGTGATGGCGGGTGGCGGCGGCGGTTGGAGGTCGCATCCAGTAGTTAGTGGTGGCGGCCGACCCTTTGGAGGTTGGCGCTGCCACGTCGGCCAGTGGTCGACTAGCAGTGAGTAGTAGGTGGTGGTGGCAGGCAAGCGGCGGCGACAGGCGAGTGAAGAAGCGGCTGGTGGTTGGTGGCGGTGATTAGCCAGCGAGGGCAAGCGGGCGGCGCGGCGGGGCCGGCCAGCGGGGGCAGCGGCTAGGGGTGAAGGGCGAAACGGAGAAGAAAAGAAAAAAAGAAAAGAAAAATAACTTATTTCTAGAAATTGTTCTCGGGAACAAGAAGTTCTTTTTTTTTTTTTTATTTCTTATTTCTGTTCCAAATCTATTCTCCAGCTACTTTTCTCTTTCGGAGAATAGAAAAATTAATTGATGTTATCAAATGGATTTCTATTTTTTTTTAACCAGACAGGCCCTAAGTGTCCAATTTAAAAAAAAAAAGTGGTACTAAAATGTACCTTTGAGAAATTTTGCACTCATGTGTTTACTCTTGCCAAGTTTTGACACTTGGGTATACTTCTTTCTTGATCTCTCACATTCTGTATCCTCTATCTTACTACATTTCTTAGATATATGAAATTAGGCCTTGGCTTGATCTTTTGGCATGCGGTCACAACTCTAGCAGACCTGCAGAAGAGAACTCTGCAAGTCTGTGCAATGGGTGCTAATTCCTTCAGCTTCACCATCTCTACCAGAGATATTGGAATGTCTAATGCTTCCATCACTTTAAGACAACAGTTTCCTTCACCAGTTGAAATTATTCGAAAGAGAAAGAATGTTTCTGTTGCTCGATGGATTTTAAGTCTGTGCAATGGGTGCTAATTCCTTCAGCTTCACCATCTCTACCAGAAATATTGGAATGTCTAATGCTTCCATCACTTTAAGACAACAGTTTCCTTCACCAGTTGAAATTATTCGAAAGAGAAAGAATGTTTCTGTTGCTCGATAGATTTTAAGTCTGTGCAATGGGTGCTGATTCCTTCAGCTTCACCATCTCTACCAGAGATATTGGAATGTCTAATGCTTCCATCACTTTAAGACAACAGTTTCCTTCACCAGTTGAAATTATTCGAAAGAGAAAGAATGTTTCTGTTGCTCGATGGATTTTGCGAAGAATCACCTAAAGTTAGACAAGTTCAATCACATGGAACAACAAATAATAACTGTTTGTTCAGCTGTAAACAGACATATCAGCATGGATATTTGGTGTTTCTTGTCAAACCAGCTAAAGCAAAGGTGTCTTTGTTTCGAATCACAGGGGGATTAGTCCCGAGATGTTCTTCAAACCTAGAACTAAATCATGCTATTTTTCGTCGAGAAGTTTCACTTCGAATTCACAACCATAGTAAATGAAGACTCTTCAAGGACACTGACAAAAGTGAGTCGAATGAATGAAAAATAGGGATGATGCTAGACACACTCGCTGGACAAACTGAAAAGAAAGCAAGCTCAGAGGTTTCACAAAGTCAAGAAGCAAGCACCACTTATTCTACGCTTACAACCAACCCGAGAAATCATCCGCAATCGCAAAACAGAAGCCAAATCAAACCGGTCAAGGCTCACACATCTCAAATTTAGTAGATGGACATAGATTCTCTAATAGCATAACAGGTTTTTGGACCAGCCTGAAATCCGCTGGCCACAAAGTGTGGTGACAGCTCAACGAACAAGGTAGTGCAAGATCAAAGCGTTTTATGATTCAGGAGCCATTGTTTCCCTCTCATGATCGCCCTCGAGTTGGCTGAGATTGCCCTTCTCCTTTATGAGCTGAGTGTGGTGGTGCCTGCAGTAGAGTTTCCCCTCGTGCGCGACGTAGTTGGATGGGCTGATCACGCACCCCCCGTGGGTGCATTTGAAGCAGCTCTTGTGGTATGGAGTCCCATTAACCGTCACCTGTATGCACGTCGATGAAAATGGCTGTACTTAATTTGCAATTTGAGGGTCCTCAAACTAGTTCAATGAGAAGTTTTGCCATCTCAATGAAGCAGCCTTTGGATTAAGTCATGTCCTCGCATCAGAGGTTCTATAAATACACCAGGAAATCCTTACCTTTTCGGTCGGGTAGACGGTGCTCTTACAGCCTACACATTTGTCTCGCGTTCCCCCGAACATACTGGAGGCTTTGGTCGCTGCAGGTCTCTGTTCAAAGAAGATTTATTCAGGAGAACAATGACTGATTTAGCCTAACTGCAAAACTTTCAGGCAAGACCATAGTCGCGGTGAAATTACCTCTCCATCGACGGGTTTCTCTGGCTTTGCAATCTTGGGGGTTCCTAAGAGGACATTTTGTATGAAGGAAGAATCAGAGTGATCCATTTTACAGGGACAGAAACAGAGTAGTGCATGACTTGCGTGCTTCAATTTTTACCTTCAAAGCTTTTTTCGAGGCTGCCAGTTCTCTTGAAGAGCTGATCGAAATGCGGCCGGCAGTACAAGACTCCTTCAAATGAATTATAGTTCCCAAGCTGCATGTGCAATGTGCTTTAGCAAGTTTTCCAGAGTCTACATTTAATCCTCTGTTTACCAATAAATTGTAGCTATCTGTTTCCTGAAAATGTCCCTTCTTATAATGATCATGATGTCTGGCAATAAATCATGCGTGACCCCAGCTTCTTAGCGGATCATGACAATTCATCATAACTCGCATGCACGGATGATCAGTCAAAAGGCTTGTTATATGAGTTCGATCTAATGTTATTGGGGCTGATCTTAAGGTTCTCTGGCTAATTTGGACTCGCCCCCACACATTTCTACAAACTAAAGGGAACCCCCAAGCGAATATCATTCAGGATCTCATCCTGTACTAATGACTCCATGAAGAAGAGCACAAATTAAAGTTAAATGGAGCTACGAAATAAGCATCCTTTGCCTACACCATCAAATTGAAGCATCAATTCAAGAGCTGAGCGGACTAGTCTGGACCGTGATCTACAGAAATGCAACTCTCTTGGACCTCTAAATTGGGGAATATATCAAACTCACATCTGATCATTTGTTAATTACTGAGAAATCCTTGAGATCTAACAGTTTTTATCATGGCATACCTTGAGAGTCCCTTTGCAATGGTGGCATCTGAAGCAGGCCTTGTGGTAGATTCTATTGTCAGCTGTGAGCTTGTCCACCAGATAGACTGTCTTCTCACAGGCCATGCACTTCTGGGTTGTTCCTGCGAATGCCATTCTCTCTCTCTCTCTCTCTCTCTCTCTCTCTCTCTCTGTGTGATTGTGTCTGTGAGTGTAAGGAGAAGGAGAGAGGAGAATGGAGGATAAGAAAGGGAAGCCAAAAAAACAAGTGTTGGTTGGAAAGTTGATGATTAAAGTGGTGGCATTGGGCAATCATTTTGGGTGAAGGGTCTAACTAAACCTTTTATGACATGTTTTACCTTTTCCCCCCCTTCTTCTAGGTTAGTTAATGACCAAACACAAGATGGGCAGCATGCATGAAGCTTAAGTTAAGTAAGAATTAGAGAAAAATAATTTGGCCACTCCCTTTTTTTTTTTTATCTATCATGATCTTTTCAGTCGTCTATTTTAACTAATATTGAAGCAATGATATTGGTGAGAAATTCCGAGAAACCAAAAACCGAACTTCCCAAAAATTCATTAGTAATTTCATCATAGATTGCTCTAATTAAACTGGACCAGCCCGGTTACTATGATCAACTTTTCCAAAGGGCACTACTATGCTTTTAGCTGCATACCAGAAAAATATCTGGCAGATGTGACCCTAGTAGCAAAGGGGCCATGGAATAGAAACTTAGCTGGATTGCGCATGGAAAGGAGGAGAGGACCAGAGAGGGAAATATAATTGGAGTCGCTGAATCGAGCTGGAGCTGCATCGTCCTCCAACTGTTTGTTGTAAGGACTTCATGTGAGTTGGCCCAATGATTGTCCATCAAATGCTCTCCCCCATCATGTCGCTTTGCATACACGTTCTTCAACTTTACTTTCCTCTCTCTTACATCACATTACCTTTCTTTTTTTCTTTTTTGGGCTGAGAGCTCCAGTCCCATCGACGATCCTTGTTTTGAGAAAAATTTCCTATCTGAAAATAGTTTCTTTACTTTTTTGGCTTTGGATTGTTTGCAAAAATAAGTTTGCAGAAAGTGTTTTCATAGTAAATGAAAAGCATGCGTTTAAATTCAAGAAAATAATTATGATAAAAAAATCCAAGAAAATAATTTCTTCTTTTTGAAAATTGAAAATTATTTTTAAAATACGACTAACATGAGATCGCAACCTCTGTACCTGAGTCATTAGTGATTAGGCTCGGGTCCACAAAGGCTTAGTCCAAAACTTACGTGTCTATGCTAGGGTCCCTAGCTGCCATGCTCGGGTACCTAGCTACTGCACCTAAATCACTAGTGCTTGGGCCCGAGACTAGTAAGGTTGGGTCTCATTCCTTGATGGTTGAGCTTGGATCCATAGAGGCTTGGCCCAAATATCTTGAGGCATTGCTCGAGATTCCCGTGCCCGTGCCCAAGTTCCCAACGGTTGTGCCTAGCTACTCAACTCTTGGCTCCCAGTCTAAGGTACCTTGGTTCGACCCTCGAGTTCCCAATGCTTGAGCTTAGCCACTCGGGGACTTTGGCGGCCAAGCCTGACTCCCTTATGGCCAGAGCCTAGTCTTGATGCTCAAACTAGAGTCCTTAGCAACCAGGTCTAGGACTTGGCGGCCGATTTGAGTTCCCTAAGATTGGGTCTAGGACTTAAGCATCTATGCTAGAAGTACCCCAAGCTTGACTCCAAGATCTAAGCACCCAAGTTTGAGTTCGATAAGACAATAAAATAAAATATTATTTACAATGATGTATCCCTCTCTAGGATCAAACAATGGAAAATAATTTTTATTTTGCTTTCATATTTCAATCAAATACCAGAAGAATGACTTTTTGTAAAATATTTTCCAAAAATATCAAATCTTCACTAAAAATGTAGCATAAGCACCCGATAAATCTTAATTAAATATGGTAATCTCCCTGGATCACGGGTAAGTATCAAAGCATATACATTTGTAAATATGAACTCTTTTATCGTTCGAGAAAGGTTTCTTGCATCCCACTGTTACGTACGTTGCACATCAGTCTGGAGTTTTTCGTGAAGTGGAAAGGGAAGGGGAAGGACAGTTGACGGTAAAAAGAAGGTCCAATGATATTTTCACGTACAAAGTGAAAAGCAAAAAGTGAATGCAAACGGATTAAAAACATGGACATAGCGTGTTTTATTTTTACCTTATTCACCTTCATGGAAAACAAAAAGGGTGAGAGGCGATTGCGGAAGAAACTTACTTCTTTCCACGTGGGGAACCTTTTGTTTGGGACAACGTTACGGCATAGAAAAGTTACGATGCGTTATATGCATAAATGTCACGAACTTTCCCTTGAGCAATTTGGGTAAATAAACGACTGTGAAATACAGAAATTAGAATTATATGTGACACATATATTGTACAAATGTGATTTAAAGTCAAATTTAGTGATTTCTAGCTAAAATTGATTGGGAAGACCATGTTGATAAATTACTGAAATATTTAGAATTAAATTAATAAAATTGAAAAATTTAAGGCTGAATTTCCATCATTTATTAGGTTTAGCAATTTTTTTTCCAGTAATTATTCGTACAAGTAGATAGATCACTCCGAAGGACCAAAGAAAAAAGTATATTTCAATATCACGTCCTCTAATTTCGGAAAGATGTGATTTAACGAGCAGAAGGCCCCCAGGAATGTCTCTATCATGAAAGCGACATTTAAACCGATCCTCGCCCAAATTTTCCGCATACTGCCAAAATGGATTCCTTTCCCTCAACTAGGTTCTTGCCTTGCATCATTAGTAATTTGTTACTCGACAGAATTATCAAAAATGACTCATAAAGCTCAAGATTACTCTCAAAAAATGTATTCTTATAGAAGAAAATTCTAAATTAAAGTACAAGGGTGAAAAGAGGTATATTTTCTTTTTTGAAATATTTAATTTAGCTCTAGCTTATTTATTACCGTGCCAATTAGGGCTTATTTGTTTGTGTTCTTTTTTATTCCCCGAAACACAATTTTTATTTTTTTGTTTCGGAAAAAAAAAGAATAGAAACACATTTGTTTATATTTTTTTCCGAAACAAATTTGAAACAGAAATAAGAAACAAGAAAAGCTTATTTCTTGTTTCTGGGAACACTTTTTAAAAAAACAAAATAACAAAAATACAAAACTTATTTATTTATTTTTTCTTCCTTTGTCTTCTTCTTTTTTTTTGGCCGGTCGTCGGCCTCGGCCATGGTCGGCGACCTTGTCGGAGCGTCTCTCGGCCCTCGGGAGGCTCGACCTTGCCTTGGCTAGGCGAGGTCGAGCTCGCCTAGCCATCGACGAGGCTCGGGCCGCGTCGGCGTGAGGTTGACCTCACGTTGCTCCGGCGAGCTCGTCGAACGCGCCCGTGGCCGGTGACTGGAAAAGAAAAAAAAAGAAAAAGAAAAAAGAAAAAATATTAAAAAATTAAAAGAAACAAAAAAATTATACAAGTTTACCAAACATATTTCTATTTTTTTTTCTATTCTAAGAACAAAAATTTTGTGCGATTACTAAACGTGGGAATAATTTTTGAACAGAAATATTACCAAATGCAGCCTTAAACTTCAAGCTTTTTAGGAGCTACTGTTACGCGTGTGCGCACTGTTCATCGAGCGTGCGTCGGATGGAAAGAGACTTGTAATTTCAAGGGACTAGGACACGGTCCACTTTGGCAGAGAAAAAAAAATGGGATTTAGGGCATGACACAAGCCAGAGACTTGGGGAAAAAAAAAGTTTATACATATGTATCTTACCAATGTTCTTAACTTTTCACTTTTTATTAGTGTCTTAAACTCAAGAAGACAAGGTTACGCGCAATAATCTGTACGAGTGGTGGTTGTAAAGATGAATCCTAGCTCTCAGACGGCTCTCTCTCTCTCTCTCTCTCTCTCTCTCTCTCTCACGGGACCTCCGGCCACCTTCTGTCTCGTGCAATCGAAGTGTTCAAATAGAATTCGAAGCGAAACAGGCGTTATTTGAACCTTTTGATGACCTCACGCCAAAGGGTTTGGTTTTGTAAGAGTATAAAGCTTGCAGAGAAGGTTCGTTTCCTCGTTGAACTAGGTGGAACTTGTTATAGCATGGAAAGGATTTGATTTAGAAGGCAACAGAATGTTTATTTTCATTGTTTGCAAGTGGAAGAGGAAGGAAATCCTAAGTAGGACAAGAAACAGGGAAGATATTCTGTAGATAGGACCAGACATGTTCTGATAGTGAAAATTAGATAGCAGAAATCAAAATATGTATACCGTTACATATTTATAGTGAAAGTAAGAATTGAAAACTGTTGTGAACGAATGCACCTTGAGATGCTTCTATTTCATCCGTATACTTTTATGTAGGGAGAAGTATACTAGAATTGCCTTAACTTGTATACGACGCTCACTTTAGTGTCATAATTTTTTACAGGCTCACTTAAGTACTACTTTTTAAAAAAACGATCACTTACGTACCAACTCTGATCCGAATCGCTAGAAATCTGACGTGATAATATTTTATTAATTTTTCTAATCCTATGTGGCTTACCGACGTGCCCAGTTAGCATATAGTCTCTATATGACATCGTGTAGCAATTAAAAAAAGTGATCACTTTAGTGCTAGTCATTGTAAAAAAAAAAAATGATTATTTCAATGCCAATCATTCTTAAAAAGTTATCACTTCAATGTCAATCTTAATAAAAAAATGATTACTTTAATGCAAAAAAAAATTTCTAAATGAGATCGTATAGCAAGTTAAGAAGTGATCACTTCAGTGCCACTTATTGTAAAAAAAAAAAGATTACCTCAATGCCAATTATTGTTAAAAGGTGTTTATTTTAGTGCCACTCTTAATGAAAATGTGATCACTTCAATGTTAAAAAGTGCCGCCTTAAATAAAACTTTTAATTAGAAAAGCTACATAATTTCTCTAGTAGGATTTTTTCATCGAAGGCACTTAAGTAATTGTTTTTATCTGATTTTGGCATTTAAGCGAGCCGGAGAAAAGTTATGACACTAAAGTAAGCGCCATACACAAGTTAATGCACTTTTGGTATACTGCTCCCTTGTATGTAGCAATGGTTGGAATATATTAGAAGTGATGAAGGTGATTCTGAATCTCTCCTTCTCTTTGTCAACATAAGTTCATCATCTTCACATCCCAAGAGGTGCCTGAAAAAGTGAATTTCAAGAAGGTAATATTGTTTGGAAGTCTGGATAAAGGCTTTGGTAGCTTGACTGTGGCTGCAAACATTCCACCAGGAGCCGAAGAAAAGCCGTCCCATACTGCAGATTTCTTGGTCAAAGGCAGCTTCGTACTCTTGCAGGAGCAAGGTGTTGGATCGTATCTGTTGCACGTGATTCATTTAAACTCGCTCCTATGTGAATGATCGGTGCGCGATCATTCTTATGCAATGCTGCCCCGGCCACGCTTGTCACGGGTGCATCATTGTTGTTTTGATATCTGCAACTGTTGTTCATGTCTCTATTGATATTGACCGGTATGTATAGAGATCTGTGTTACGTCATCTGGGTGATTGTGTTACTTTGGTCTCTTCCTTGTGTGTACCATAGTAAACAGCGATGTAAAGTTCCTCAGAAATGGACCGCACGCAGATTGCAGAAAGTCATTTTGATTGCAGGAGGAAAGTATTTCAAGATCAAGTCTGTTTTGTCTTTTCTAGATAAAGTTTAATTAGAGTATAGATAGAACCTGAGACTGCTTAATGCTGGAAGAATGACAGATGTTAATGACCAATGCAAGTGAAGGGGCAGTGATACATAACGGAAGTGGTAATGTGACCGGCCCTGTGGTAGTGAACAGAATCTCACCTCACTATTCTGTCTGTGAAGCCACCTATCACTTAGTAGGCAATACTATGCCAGACCCCTCCCTGTTGATCATTTTTCTCCCCCTCTTTCTTGGCCATGGCTATGTTTCCAACCACTGTTATTCTACTCAACTCTGAGCTTCTTAATTCGAGGTCTCACTTTTTCAGAAAACTAGTCTGTCTTAACAAAATTGGACATTCTCCAAAACCCGAAGGAACAAAATAGGGCCAGATGGTTATTTTTGGGGAGAGAAATCAAGACGCAACTGGCTGAAAGGGTATCCTGCAAGACCTTCACATTTACACGCGTGCTTCAGCTTTTGCTTCAGCTTTTGCTTCATATTCTCTCTCTCTCTCTCTCTCTCTCTCTCTCTCTTCTCCCGTATTTCCTTTGTCTTGTTGCTTTCTCTGTGTAGACTATACATTGGCTTCATATGTATCCTCCATAACCCCAGCCCAAAATAATTTACATCGTCGAGTCCTCAACTTCCAATCCAGTTATAGCTTCCTGGAAATTACGCAGAGTAGGAATCAAAAGTAGGCTTCCATATGTAATATCTAGTTGAAGATTCTTTCAAAGCCTTGTCTTGTCCCATTAGATGAGAATGAGATGACCTTCGTTTATTCTCATCCTCATTTCACCGTCATGTTTTATCTCATGCTGAGAATGAAACAGCACTAAGTGTCATTGTAAGTGAAGCCAAATTAATTAGCCAACCCTTCTTTCAGGACAATAACTCACAAGAAAATCTATCCCCAAAATGAGTCTCGAGCATCATCGATCAAGAAATACGTGGACGATAATTAAATTCTGCGTCTTGATTAGCAGCCACTTTTCCGACTGCAAGCAGTAATATTATATGGAGGAACAAATTGAAAATTAAGGGTGCGCATGACAAAATTTCTGAAACAGAAATTGATTTCTGGCAAGAAATTGATTTATCAATTTTTATTCCCCAGACAAGTTTTTGAGCAAAGAAACCTGTTTGATAACGACTCAAAATTTCTATTTCTAAAATAGAAATCCGTTTAATAACAGTATAAAATTTCTATTTCTAGGAATAAAAATTGATTAGATAACAACATATGAAATTCTCAAATACAAAATAATAATCGAAATAATACTCATACATTACAACAAGATGTTTCAACAGTGCATATCTATTTCTAAAACTAAAAGAATTAACTTCTTTAACATTGGCATCATGCGCAAGGAATGTTGTATAGCATAAAACATTTTACAAAAAGAAAAAAAAGAGTTTTTTTTTTCTAGACTTGTCAAAAATAAAAGAACCTAATAAGTTGGCTTGCATGCGAAATTAGTGGAAAATTGAGATGGAAGGCAAGACAAATCTTGCTTGCTCTTTGCTTCAAAGACAAGTCGATCGAATCATATGAACTTTATAGAAAACTAATAAATATTCCAAATGCGATTGCTTTGGCATGAAGTTGAGACAATGATATGTCATTTTGAAAGGTTACTTCTGTTGGACGCAAATTGCGAAACCCAAGATCTCCATAACCAGAACAAGAACATACATAATTAGGTAGAAAGATTAACGCACCTGTTTTGGGATTCATCGAACATAAAGCGGAAGCGAAAAGGATTACCCACATATATCAAGGGGATCCACACATTAAGTCATTCTCCTCTATTGCCCTCCGTATCATTAGCTCAATGAGGCGGCCTCCCTCACGTGTAGCGTTAGGTAAACGCCCCTTAGGTGAGGATACATGTGAGAATTAGGGTTAGAGAAGAGACTTGAGCACTATTTATAGAGTTTTCAGCCAGTTCCTCTCATTACGGGACATGCTCAACTTGGCTCACACTAGCCAGCCCATATTAAACTAATTAAGAAATCTTCTATCTCACCTTAGACCAAACCCCGTAAAAACAGTAAACGTTAAACGGTAAATTACAATATCAATTAATGTAGTCCATAATTAGAAAAACTCTTACATTCTCCCACTTGAACTATATTAATTGAAATTGTACTGTATGTGCGCACTTTGGTCCAGAGATAATTCTTAATAGTCAATCCTATCCCATAAAGTCTTAAACATCGAATCATTGCGGTAACTGCATGTATACACACAGAGCCTTCCATGGTCACGAATGTTCTCAACTTTATTGATATGGATTCAATATGGTAGTGTGTCAAATGGATAACATCTCTCATAGAGATCCCATTTGTCAGTCACAATTCTCTTACCTTAGGCGTCACAAAAACTTGTGCCACAAGAGAATGTTTTATGGTTCTAATGAACCCGCATATGTCTTGTCCTTATGGTTAACATTTCTTTATGTATCACAAGACATATGCAAAAGGCTAATAACCGGATACCCGGATGCCCCTAGCCTTCACTCAAGATTTATACAATCCCTTGAGATTTTATCAATATGTATTCAACATGATAACAACACATTCAAAATTATTTTATTGAATGCAAAAGTTGATACATATCAAACCATTACTAAATGTAACGAACCATAGATGTGAACTTTATCAGAGTAAAGCCAAAATAGTTCCCACTAAATAATAGCATCCGAAGATACTTCTAGGCCCATGCTAATGACATGTCACTCAAATACACATGGGCGTAGGTCTTTAGTTAGTGGATCTGCAACCACATCATCTGTGAAAATATGTTATATTATAAGTCACCTTTTTGTACCGTTCCTTTATGGTCAAAAATATTTGACCACTATATATTTAGACCCCTTGAGACCTCTGTAGTAAATAAATAATATTACAAATTTATTATCTCAATACAACCATATGGGTCTACGCATCAAGTTAAAACGATCAACTCCATCATGAGGTTCTGGAGCCTAATAGCCCAAGTAACAACCTAAAAGAATGTTACTAACACTGCATACATAGTAGAAGATGTCATAGAATTTTATTTATTGCATTTCCTGCTAACATAAATATGTATTATGTTATTGATCTCTTGTCATCATAACAGACAACAAAATTTACATCTAAATACCCTACTAACTACAAGAATTAAACATGTTTGTAAATTAGCATATAATTTCTTGTCCTTTTAAGTACCTCAAAACCTTCTTGGCAGCAACCCAGTGATCACGTTTTGAATTTGATTGATATCTGCCTAGAAGTCTCGTCACAAAGACAATATTTAGTCTAGTGCAAATTCGAGCATATATTATACTTTTAAGTGCACTAACACAAAATGTACACCATTTAATTAGATTTTCTCAATATGTAAATAAGAACAATGTGATAGATTTAGTCTATCACCCTTAACAACATGAGCAATTCCTGACTTGCAATAATGTATATTGAATATTTCCAATATACAATTAGCAAATGTCCTCCGAGAAAATCTAATATAATATGGTAAAAATAATCCTTACAGACCTTAGTACAAAAGATATAAGATGTCTCAAGGTCACAACTTAAGCAAAATATTATGTACATAAAATATGAGAAAAATAAATTTCCTCCCACTAACCTTGCAAAAGTATATTGAATTACTTTGTTTCCAATTGAACAAAATAACAATACTATGAAACTTTAATAATATTATCTGGAAACTTGCTTAAGACTATAAATAAGACTTTTCAGTCTTCACACAAGTTTACTTGAAACATTTGTTGCAAAACTCTCTAGTTGCACAATATAGATTTTGTGTCTATTTGGTGTAACTTTATATCAAAATAAATTATTAATGCCACGTTCACTTTGAAAGAATATTTAAAGAAATAATTATTTCTTTACTATAAACAATTATTTCTTCACTATAAACAATCCACCCCTCTTTCAGAGTGAAAACATTATTATCCTTTTTTTTATGGCATTTAATCACATACTTAATTGAGAACAAGAAATGACATTTATATAAGTTGCTAAAACAACCATGTAGTAGATATAGTAATCATGCTCTCACAAATAGACTATATAGTATGATGATATAACTGATTGTCTTTCCCTAACAAATCTCCTTAATAAAGCTGCAACCATTTCATTATACACTTGAGAGGTTTAAGAAATTTAATTATAAACTATATCAAGAATAGTACCTTGAACCTCAACAAGTTTAGTCTATGGTACATGAAATTCCATAATTATTTGTATAGGTAAAGACAAAAACATAGTAATCTCCATTATACTATTATCTTTAATAGTTCGAGAGCAGTTATCCTCTACAATTACGTCAATCTTTAGAAACTTTAGAGTATGTGATTCCATAATATTTATACCTTCTTTAGGGTCATAAAATCAATACCCCTTTAACAATCTAGATAAGATACAAAATAATTCCGAATGGATCTGAATTCCAATACACTTAATATTGTATTAGATAACCTCACTTTTGCATAACACCTCTAAATTTCATATGATTCAAGTAACTTTTGTCCAGTCTATAACTCAAAAGAAGTTTATGAAACAACTTTGATAAGAGACACATTTTCTCATCACCATGTTCAATATGGTGCATTTATGCCTTTCGACCAAATCTTTTTGTCAGAATTTTCAGGTATAGTAATTAAATTACCACCCCAGACCAAGTATTTGACAAATGACCCTTTAAGCTATTTCACATTATCATACTTGCCAAAATACTCATGGCCACTGTTAAACCCGACAACCTTTTAAGACTAATTGTAATTATTTTATTCTTTGTCTCGGTCATTTTCCTTAAATATAAAATTTTCAGAAATAACATTTTAATCATATACGAGATGTATATGTCATTAGGACTTAAACACAATATTTGCAGATGTGTCCTAATTTCAATATCAAACAAGACATAATTTCAAGCAACTAAGGTTTCCATCATCTTATAGCAGTGCAATCCGTAAGCAAACCTCTTTTCAAGTGTTCTCATGGATAGTAAACAAATTCTATTACTCTTTTCTCAAGCAGCAAATCATATGTCCACAACTTAAAATTTGAAGCAGTAAAAACCTCAATAATAATGAAGTTATTAATTACAGAAAATGTGACTGAAAACTAAACAATATATATAATTAGCATCATGTGAGCATTGTGTAACTTGACATACAAGTACACATCCAGAGAGTTACACCCATAATCATATAATCACCTTAGGACATAATACATGACATGTAGTTGTACACTTCTCACATGATAGCGATTATGAGAATATATTCCAATTCTTCGTGAATTCATCACCTTTGGGCATATGAATTACTAGAATCAGTCACTCCTCCACCACACTATCATGTATCAATCCATGAACTAATACACAATCACCTCCTTTGGGAGTATGATTATGCATTAGACCAGGAGACATCCCAATCATCATACGAGACCGAAATTTCTCAAACCCAATCAAGCGTGCCACTTTAGCGATCACTACTCAATTGAATCATTGAAATTTTCTTATACCAGGGATATAAACTTTACTCATCACATATACCATATACATGTGATTTTAACTTTAGTGATAAGGGCAGCATATCACCAAAATCACATATCATGCTAATTACATTGCTTTATTCATTGCATTCAAATAAAAATAGTTATTGATAAATACTTACACGCCTCAGAATGTTATCTCTAACTGATGAGCAGGTTTGTCAATCAACTATGAAGTTATCTTGACTAAATCATCGGGTTTATCCATCAATTATGAAATGATTTGAACTGATTATGCTGCCGTTAGTCTAGTGATATTTAGCATAGCATTATTGTCTCTTTACATGTCTTCCCTTATCTTCATCCAGCTTTCAAGTTTGAATACATAACTCTTATATGAATGAAGATCTTGCAGATTTTTAAATTTCCAGTGGAGCATCTAGAGGAGACTCATGTCAGTACCCAACTGACCTTTTGAAGCGAAAGGCTAAAATTCTTGATTAAGCGAAAGGCTCTTGATTAATGAGTTTGATGCAAAGCTAACCATGATGCCTTTCTTTCTATTCCAATCTATATTCTGTCAGGTTGGTTTTTCCTTGTGAGCATGCGGCAGCAATTTTGTTGATGATGCCTCAAATAGGAACTGTTATTATGTTTATATTGGTCGTCTTATGCCTCTAAGCGCTACCCGAAATCGATCTGATTTAATGAAAATATATAAATGGAGATATCAGAATGATATTCACTTTTTCGAGTTCTCCTGTTGACTTTCCTGTCAGGTACTTGCGAAGAGACAAATTGATGATGATGACCTCACAGCACGGACTTGGTTCTTTTAAGAGCATAAAGCTTGCAGAGAAGGTTTGTTTTTTAGCCTTATTGAGCTATATTGAATCTGTAATGGCATGGAGGAATTTAATTTAGATATTATGCTAGTATCGCTCACGTGAGTTGCCGAAGAGAAGTTTGACTGGATGAAACTTTTCAGGAAAGGAATGTCCTTTGAGAAAAGGTGCCTTAGACAAACTTGCTTTTGAGCTTGGATCTTCAGAGGCATGAGGTCATTTTAAGCAGAAAATTCAATTGTTATTTATCAACATCTGTTATATCAAGAATTCTTGCACAATACATTTTTATTTAAGAACATGTGGTTTATACGTAAGCTGCCCTGAAGTGGCCTCTCCAATGGGTAATTCATAAGATAAGTGCATGGTATGTTGCAGCGTGGCAGTGAATTTGGATTGGCATCATGACCATTTGTATGCTGCTGTTACTTTCAGCTTAAATTCTCATGGGCTGTCTGATGATAGGTTGCAGGAATGAGCATCAAATCAGGGGTTCCATCCCATCATATGTGCATTATTTTACTGGAAACTGTTCATGAGAAAGTAACATCTGATATTGTAGGAGAGGTACGAGTAAGTTCTACATGACCTGATAGTTTCTACTATAGGCTTGAATAAAAAAGGCGTCCGGCCAAAACAACTGTTTTGCTATACCAGATTTAAGTATGACTCCTGCAGAGCTGCTAAGCTTTTCACATTTTTTTCTATGGTTCATCTGTTAATAGTAAACATGTTCAAAAACTGAGAATTAAATAGAAGAAATCAATATATATAGTGAAAGTAAGAACCAACTACTGTCTTAATCAAATGCACCTTAAGGTGCTCCAGTCTCATCCGTGTACTTATTTGTAGCAATGGTTGGCAGATATATTAGAAGTGATGAAGCTGATTTCAAATCTTTACTTCTCTTCAACAACATAAGCTCATTATCTTCACGATAAAACAGGTGCCTGAAAAAGTATATTTCAAGACTATGCTGAACTTAAAGGCCAGAGGGTAGTTTTTACTTGGAAGTTTGGGAAAAGGGTTTGGTAACTAAACTGAGACTGCAAACAATCCACCAGGAGCCAAAGAAAGCTGTCCAATTCTGCGGATGTCTTGGTCAGGGCAGCTTCAAATTGTTGGAGCAAGCTGCTGGATCGTATCTGTTGCACCTGCTTCTGTCAAACTTGCTCCAGCTGTTCTAATGCAACTCTGCACCGGTGTTGCTCGTTTTGGGTGCATTGGTTGTTCTTGACATCTGTGATTGTTGTCCATGTCTCCAGCAATATTGACCAGTATGTATAGATATCTGAGTTATGTCATGTTGCGAATGTGTTACTCTCTTCCCTGTGTGGATCATAGTCAAGAGTGATGTAAAGTCTCTCAGAGGTGGACCACACGCGGATTGCAGACATGACTGGAGAAAGTCATTTTGATTACAGGAGAGAAGTATTTCATTAAAGAAATGATTGAACCCAAGATGGCTTAATGTTGGATCTGTTTACTTTGAAGACTGATATATTTTGAAGATTAATGCAATCAAAGGTGTAATTAATACATATCGAAGTGGAAATGTGACCGACGCAGTAGTAAAACAGAATTTCACCTCGTCCCTTGCAAAATTGTCACAATTCTGTCTGTAAATCCACCTATTGCTCAGTAGTCTATACCATGCCAGAGTCTTCCCTGTTGAGCATTTTTCTCGCCTTCTTTCTTGGCTATGGCTATGTTGTCATTCTTCTCAACTCTGAGCTTCTTAATTTGAGGTTTCACCTTGTCAGAAACAAGTAACCTGGTCTGCCTTAACAAAATTGGACATTCAACAAAACACCAAGGAGATGGGGCCAAATGGCATTTTTTGAGGGACAGAGTCAACCAGTAGCCCGGGAGTGCAAATTGTTGTATTTAATATCAATATATGAGTATCCACAAAAGCAAACTCGCGACAAGCCGGTGCGCGAGAAATAGCAGCTGGTGTGCATAAAGGAAGACATTCATATTCACGCATCAAGTCCTCTCCTTCCAATCCAACTATAGCTTCCTAGAGGTTTCGTCGAATTGGAATCAAATTGAAGGCTTTTTACTTAATGAGGCATAGTGTTCCATCGTTTTATCAGCTGAGATCTGACCAATCGTTCACTTGGAGTCATACAAATGCACTGGCCGCCAAAGGCATTTGCCTAACGATTTACGAAGTAATGCAAGATGCTATAACGTTTGGTTTCTCTTTCGTTATCCTCAACAATAGCACTAATGGCCAATCAGTGGTCAAAGACTGGTTAAACTCCCTGGAGTCTTGGTTTCTAACGCCAGTGGTCATCCTTCCCGTGCATTGATGAGAGCTTTGAGGCTCCACATCCCAAAACTAACAAATAAATAAGTCTTGTTTAGTTCTATCAAGCATCCACATATCGTCTCAAGTCTTGCGCTTATATCGGTTTCATCAGTCATGTCATCTATGGATATTTATCCAATCTATTTTCATCAGAGAGAATTCCCAAGAAAAGCAGTTTATCTAGCCCTCGAAATTCGGCAGTAAGTACATTAGAAATGCTAAAAGTTGTGTACAATATTCATTTTGTTCAAAGTTATTTCATGTTGCTCATTATCTCATACATCGATGGACTAGTTGTGGTTCTCTCTACTATATGCTAGCGAAGCTAGATAAACCTACATTTATCACCTAATTTTCTCCACTTCTTCCAAATTTTTGATAGGGAAAATGATATAAATGATTTATGAACTTTGGTCCAAGGCAGAAATTTTATTGATGATGCCTCAAGTGGGGACTTTTATTATGTTTATGTCGGTGCTCTTATGCCTCTAAGCTATACCGAAACGCTTTTGAGAACCAGAGTTTGGAAAATGATGAACAGCATGAAAGAATTTAGGAATAAAAAATGAACAAAAAAAAAATAATCAGAAAAATTAAGCTAAAATGGTGTAGTTTCGATTAAAGTTGTTCGTGTCGGGTCACTAGCCGTGCCACGTAGGGTGGCCGATGATGATTGGATGCCACATCAGCAATTTCAGCGAAAACTAACCAGAAATATTATATTGAAGTTTCACGCAAAGGTTTATGATTATATTGGAACAATTGAAAGATTTAAGAGTATATTAGAATCTATACAATAGGTTTATAATTGAAAAGATAATTTCCCGAATATAAATGCCCAAGTTATATCTATCGCCAAAAGAATTCTACTCCTCGCCGCAAACCGGTTCTACGTTTGGTCATTCATTTCTAATCAAGATATGAATGAATATGATATGATATAAAATCGAGGGGATTTTAATATATCATATCTACTGTTCGGTGATTATAGTAATAAAATCGTATATATTCACATCTATCATGTACATTGTTTGGTATAGACGACACATTAGTCAAAATGAACAAATAATTTTATAAATTGAGATAGTGAAAATCTCTCGCGACATTCTTGCTTACTTTATTTTATTTGATTTTTTTTTTTAATTTTTCCTCTCTTTTATTAATTTATTTCCCTTTTATTTTTTCCCCTCCCATCGAGTCTCTAATAAAATTTTATTAAATAATAGACTATACTAATATAACCAAAATACTAAAATACCTAAAATGTATAATAAATATATATTTTTATTTATATATTGAAATTATTTTATAAAAAATAATTAAATTTGAATATATAAAAATAAAAATAAGATTAAATTAATATAACTAAATTTTTATTTTTATTTTTGTTATTTTGAATTTCTTATGTTAGAATTGAGATATTATTTATATAGAGATATAATTTTAATTTTAATGAATTGGCAATGCAGTCGATGGTTGATGGTTGATAGTTTCTCATTCACTGAATGGCATTCATTGTTGTGACTTGTCCGTAGAAAAATTAAAAGAAAAGGAAAAGAGAAGCCCTTCAAAAGATTTGAAAAATCAACGCCTTCTTATAAGAGGTTATTTCTAATTAAATGCTGAATAATAAATAATTACTTAATTACTTATGTTAACTCATACTAGAATAATAACTGTGAAATCTTTAATAAAAAGATTTGTAATTTCTTATGTCTCAATAGTTGAACATAAATTCATGCGTTTGCTTCATGTGCCAAGAATCATGTATCCATGTTATGTGATGTGGCACTACATGATATATTATTATTGGTCAAACTTTGTTTGACTCGTTAAATATAATATACATATTATAATCTATAGTTACATGTAAGTAAGTATGTTGCATTAATTGTATCAATTAATTATTAGTCATTTTTATAAAATGAGAAATACTCAATTTCATAGTAAGTGCGGAGAGAAAATTCTATGAATGCAGTGCTAAAAGAGAATAACATTTTCCTAGCAAAAGTTCCATGAAAATTTGCTACAATATCATAAACCATAACAACAAATTTTCCTTTCAAATAATTCTATGGAAACCAATTATGCTCCAAAAGTATTGAATGGACAAAATTCATTGACTATAGTGACCACTTTTCGTTCGTTCGTTCGTTCGAGAGAGAGAGAGAGAGAGTGAGAGAGAGAGAGAGAGAGAGAGAGAGAGTAGCTGCATTTTAATGGGAAAATAATCTCTCTTTTCCTTTCCATAAAGCATCAAGTGATACTTTTAGGGCGCGCTTAGTAACGATTCTATTCTAGAGAACAATTTTTTATCGAAATTTTTTTCTAATTCTGTTCTCCGAAATAATTTATGAGCAAAAGAACGCATTTGGTAACTCTACAAAATTTTTATTCGAGATAGAAATGTGTTTGGTAGGAGTCTTAAATTTTTTTGTTTATTGTAGTTTTTATACTTTTATTATATTTTATTATTTTCTCTTTTTTTCTTTTTCTTTTCTTTTCTCTTCTCCTTCCTCCTTCTTTGTTGCCGGTCACTGGCCATCACCATGGCTAGCATCTGGCTAGGCAAGGTCCGATGAGCTCATTGGAGGCTTGTCTGGCCACAACGAGCCTTGGCCTCGCTAGATTTGGGCGAGGCCAAGCCTCGTTGGTGGCTAGGCGAGCCTCTCCAGGCCACCGGTGAGCCTCAACCTCGCCTAGGCGGCATGAGGTTGGCCTGACCTTGGCTTGGCAAGGCCTAGCCTCGCGCCGGCTGGGGTTGCGGGAGGCTCAACCTCGCCTAGCCACTGACAAAGCTCGGCTAGCTACAGCAAGGCTTAGGCTGACGACACTCTAGCAAGGTCGTCAGTCCTCATTTGGTTGATTGCTAGCCATCGCCGAGACCGGTGACTAGCCAAAAGGAAGAAAAAGAAGAGAAAAAAGAAGAAACAAAAAATAGATTTTAAGAATTTTTCCCAAGAACAATTTTTTTTTTCTATTTCTTGATTCCGTTCTAAATTTATTCTCAGGAACAAAAGAATAAATTTTTGTTTCCATGGACAAAAAATTTACCAAACGGATTTTTGTTCTTTTTTTGTTTCTAGGAACAAAAGAACAGAATTAGTTGTTCCTGGGAGTAAAAACAAACAGGCCTTTATTGACCGAGAGAGATCTGTCCTTTTTTTTTTTCTTTTTTAATAAAGCTCTAGATGATACTCACTAAAGAAAAAACAAGAAACCAAAAGAAAAAAAGAATGCTTTAAAAAGCCCTCCCCATAAATCGACTCCTCCTTGTAAATCTCTTCACAGTTTCCAGGCTCAAGCCTCACCGAAGGTTGCCAAAGCCTCGGCAATGTTTAGTGACCTCCGACGAGGCTCGGCACCATTGTGGCCTGGTGATTGACCAATGAAGAAGAAAAAGAAAAAAAATCACAATAAAGATTTTAAAAAAATAAGATTAATATCTTGAAAAATCTCAAATTAGTACACATGTGATAAATTTACCTCAAACTGGTATATACGTGGCAAATTTACCTCAAACTAATTTTTTAACTATGAAAAACCGCATACTAGTACGTTTGTAGCAAATTTACCCTGACTGACCATAAAAAATCATAAACTGGTATACTTGTAATAAATTTACCTCAAGCTAATTTATTCAACCGCCAAAAATCCTAAACTGGTACATTTTTGACAAATATACCCCTTTGTTAAATTGAATTAATACCACAAAAAATTACAAAAATCGTAAACCGTGACAAACAGATGGTAAAATCGTAAATTATTAAATCAATCAACTGTCACGTACCATTCAATTTAATAATTTGACAGTAAAAATTAACAAAAACTAATATAGGGTAAATTTGTTACAAGTGTACTAGTTTCGAGTAAATTTGTTAAATGTATACAAGTTTAGGATTGTTTATAGTCAAAACATTAGTTTGAGATAAAATTGTCACAAGTGTAATAGTTTGGGGTTTTCAGGGTATTAACTCTAAAAAATAAAATAAAATAATATATATATATATATATTTAGATTTTAGTTTGGTTTGGTTAACCAAACCGATTAAAAAAGTTTCGGTTTTTAATGAAAACCGAATCGAATGAGAACCAAATTGAAAAAAAAAAAACCAAACTTTTTGTTCGTTTTGGTTCAGTTTTTTGGAAACCCGAAGCAAACTAAACCGATAAGGAAATTTATTAGCGAACATAAATTCAATCCAAAATGAAACTGAATTGAATCGAAATCTCGGTTAAGTTAGGTTTTCCAATTTGTACTTTTTTTGTATTTTTTTCCCAACATGCAGCCCTTTTAATTTTTATTTTTTAGAAATCTATTTTTTACTCATTTTTTATTCTTCTTCTTCTTCTTCTTCTTCTTCTTCACGGCCGATCGCTGGCCACGGTGATGGCTAGCAACCCACTTGACCGGAGGTAGGTTGATTCCGATGAGGTCGAGCCTCGGCCGTGGCAAAGGCCAAGCTTGCTCGATAGCGGCGAGCTAGGCGAGGCTCAAGCCTTGCCGAGCCTCGTTGACTTCCAGCGACCTTAGGTGAGGGTCGAGCCTCGCCCAAGTGGCCAAATCTAGCAAGGCTCGAGCTCACTAGCATTGGGCAAGCTCAATCTCGCCTCACCATAGGTCGGCCGAGGCTGGACTCACTAGCCTGTGGTGAGGCCTGTGGTGAGGCTCCGGCTCACCTCCGGCCGCTGGCAACCGCCACTACGGCTAGCAACCTTGATCAATGATGAAAAAGAAGAAAATGAAAAATCACAAAAAAATATTTTTAAAAAATAAAATGAAAATTTTTAAGATTTTATCGATTTAGTTCGATTAACCGAATCACTAAAAACTGAAACTGGTTAAAAAAAATCAGTTTTTTTAATGAAAATTGAATTGAATGAGAATCAAACTGAAAAAAAAAAAAATCAAATTTTTCAGTTTAGTTCGATTTTTGACACCTTTAGCCATAGGCACTAGAGGGTCATGGTCCTAAAATTGTGATCACAAAGATTCTTTGGATCCATCTCTCCTCATATCGAAACCTCACTTAATTGCATATAAAATTAGGAATTAGGCGTTATAAAAAGGGAAAAAGAAAGAAGAAAAGAAAGAAGAAAGAAAGAAAGATATTTTCTTTTCTTATTTTATTATCGTGTTTTCATTATTGCACAGTGTATTGAATGGTCTTTATTTTTCCAAAATTGTCATAAAAAAAAAGTGAAAAATTTCATTAAAAGGTATAAGAAAAATCGAATAAGGCCGGGCGGAGGGTTTTCCTTCGTGCGTGGGCTCGCCTAGCATTCGATGCTTGCGGTTATTTTGTTCTTACTGAACATAATTGGTTATTCCGCTACAAAGTGGAACCTCGCTTGCTGATTGTGGTATAATTTCATGTCTCCAATAAATGCGAAACTTCTATTTGGCCGATGCCCTCGGCGTGTTCGATGATATGTTTGACCAAAATACCTACATCCGTTCTTAGTCCTCCTTGTGTTCCCGGATCTTTGGCTTGTCAAACGGGTTTAAATAGGTCCCTGCTACCATCTTCCGTTTTGTATCTTCATGTTTCAACGTTTTCTTATGCACGGCATCTAATGCTTACGGGGCCTTGGTTCACTCTCCCTTAACCACCCCATGAGGATGGATTATAGGGTTACGTAACCACTCCACTTACTACAAGATGCTTACCAAGCCAGTATTTAGATCTGGCTCCTTCCTCCAAGGGATTGTTGTGCAACAAGCGCTTTGCATTATTATAATTTTTGCTATATGTGTGAGGTACTTTGAATCAGTAGTATAGATTATAGGCATAAATCGATCACATGGAACAACATTTCAATGAAAGGATTCTGCCTCTGCCTCTCGTTCTCCATTTTTTTCCCCTTTCTTTTGTGCTCTGTGAATGGAGCAATAGTTTCATTGGCAAGACAATATCTAGTGCAAGATTTAATTTTACACACGACTTGATCGCAATTGGGAGAGTAATTTTACATGTCAATTTCTAGTATTTATGGTGAGAGTTTTTAAAGTTGTGATCATTGAGCTTTTTATAAAGCGATGGCATGGGCAATGCACTAATTGACTTGAAGGAAACGTCCAGACCCGCCTTCTCGAAGATTTCCAGCCCAACCAACAGGGGAATACTTGCGCAGACCATGGATAACGTGCAATTCCAACCATTGAAATTTGCGGTGATGCCCACATGACTGACAGCATCGATTGGCCCCGGTACACGAGGATTGCGACCGGACCATGCCAAGTCAATAATTCCATCCTGAAATACACGCAGTTGTACCTACATCAACATCACCGTGGCTCTCCTGCAACATAAGGGCGCACATGATAAAATTTTTACTTCTCTATTTCTCTGTTTCTTTATTCTTTTGGAACAAAAATCTGTTTGATAACACGATTTGTTTTTCTATTTACAAGCATTTCTATTCCGTAAATAGATTTAAAAAGAAATCGTAAAACTAAAATTTTAACTTCTCAGTTTTAAAATAAATTTAAATCAATTTCTGATTGAAATCAATTTTTATTAGAAATTTTGTCATGCGCACACTAAGTGGTCAGACAAAAAGTCTTCTAGAGTCGATGAATAGTCAGCGTCAACGGCCAAAGGTTGATAGTGGTGTCTCATTCACTGGTGACATGTCTACAGGAAAAAATCACTTTTTTTTTTTTCCCTATAAAAGCACTCTGAAAGTGCTAATATTGTCATCTAGAGGGGGTGAATAGATGTAAAGACAAATTTAGCAATAAAAGATATTTTCTTCAAGTAGAGCCTGACTAACACAAGACTTCTAATATAAATTCAAACTTAAATAGAATGTTTTGGAAATTAGTCGAACTTAGAAAAATATGGTAGCAAACAAATTAAAGGAGTTAAAAGAAAAAATTGAACACAAGATTTATAATGATTCAGCTTAGATCAAGTTTATGTCCATTCTTCCACGCTGACAGCCTTTTGGTAAATTTCACTATGAATCAAAAGAGAATTACAACGATTTCAATATGATCACTTAGTGAAGAGTTTTTTTCCTCTCACTAAGTCACTCCTTTATATTTTTCTCTCTTGAGTACAATTGTAGTCACTTATCAGTGAAGAACAAGTGATTTGTAAAGCTTCATACTTTCGAATTTTAATTATAACGCACTATCTCAAATGAACCGAATGACCTCCTTAAATATTCATCTATGCCTTTCTAACCGTTGGCACTTTTCAGAGGAATTCTATCAATCAATCCGTTGGACAAAATCAATTAAGGAAATATTATAGCTGTATGAAGATTGAGGTGAAGATTCAATGATCCTATCGTCCATAGAATCAGAATCTTGGCTTCCATAAGTAGATATTTCCCAAAAAGAAATTTGTCTTTGAAATTAATTTCACCAATCTGTGATTGATTTTATCAATATATTTAATAAAGGTAAGTGAGATTTTCTGCCAGAAAGCCAAATATATCTTGATCGTATTGAATCCTTGTTGAAAGATCAATAATCCTAGTCTGACTATATCTCCATTCTAGGCTTGGTTTTAGTCTAGATCATCGTCAGAGTGGGAAAGACTTCTTATGTAAAATAAACTTTGATAGCATTCCACGATATAACACAAAAGTCTAATATTCCTTATAATAATAATAAGAATAAGAAAATGAAAGTTTTGTCAATTTCAAAACTTAATAGGAATTTTCTCAACACACTCTCAATTGATAACTACTCCATCTTTGTCAAGAAAAAAAATTGAAGTAAGGTCAAAGTAAATACATTTTTTTTTAAAGCTTTGATGACCATCTAGAATAACTAGTGAATTACAACTCTGTCATACCGCAATTGGTGCACAATAGTCTCCAACTCCTTTTAGGTAGAGCTGATGCTTACGGGGCCTTTTGGTTTGCTCTCCCTTAACCACCCCATGAGGATGGATTATAGGGTTACCTAACAACTCCACTTACTACAAGATGCTTACCAAGCTAGTATTTAGATGCGGCTCATTCCTCCAAGGGATTGTTGTGCAACAAGCGCTTTGCATTATTGTAATTTTTGCTGTATGTGTGAGGTATTTTGGATCAGTAGTGTAGATTATAGGGATAAATTGATCACATGGAACAACATTTCAATGAAAGGATTCTACCTCTGCCTCTCGTACTCCCTTTTTTTTCCCCTTTCTTTTGTGCTCTGTGAATGGAGCAATAGTTTCGTTGGCAAGACAGTATCTAGTGCAAGATTTCATTTTACACACGACTTGATCGCAATTGGGTGCGTAATTTTACATGTCAATTTTTAGTATTTATGGTGAGAGTTATCAAAATTGTGATCATTGAGCTTCCTATAAAGCGATGGCGTGGGCAATGCGCTAATTGACTTGAAGGAAACGTCCAGAGCCGCCTTCTCGAAGATTTCCAGCCCATCCAACGAGGGAATACTTTCGCAGACCATGGATAACGGGCAATTCCAACCATTGAAATTTGCGGTGATGCCCACGTGACTGAAAGCATTGCGGATTGCGACCGGACCATGCTAAGTCAATAATTCTATCCTGAAATACGCGCAGTTGTATCTACGTCAACATCACCGTGGCTCTCCCGTAACATAATTGGCCAGACAAAAAGTCTTCCAGAGTCGATCAATGGTCAACGTCGACGGCCGAGGTTTGATGGTGGTTTCTCATTCACTGGCGACACGTCTGCAGGAAAAAAAAGGAAAAAAGAAAGAGAGAGAGAGTGAAAAGAGAAGCCCTTCAAATGATCTAAGAAATTAACGCCTTCTTATAAAGAGGCTTATGCTAATCACTGAGTATGCTAAATGATTAGGAATAAAAGAATAAGAACCCTCAAATCTTTAATAAAAAGATGTGTAATTTCTTACATCTCCTTAATTGCACATGAATTCATGAGGTTGCGTCATGTGACGTGACTCATGTGTCTATGTTACGCGATGCAATGCCACATGACAAGTTATCATTGGTTAAACTTTATGTGACTCATTAAAGATAACATAACTTGATATGATTATAATATATTGTAATCTATAGTTACATGTGAGTAAGTAATTTGCATTAATTGTGTCAATTAACTATTACTCATCTTTATATCATGAGAAATAGTCAATTCCATAAAACATGCAGTGAGAAAATTATATGAATAAATGCCGAAGAGAATAACCTTTTCCTAGCAAAAGCTATACCAAATTATGCTATAATAACCAAAATCCACCGACTATAACAACAAATTTTCATTTCAAACAACTCTACGGTTCGGCAAGTATTGAATGGACAAAACTCATTGCCGATAATGACTACTTTTTCCTTAAAAAGAAAAGAGTGCCACTGGTTGCATTTCAGTTGGAAGATAATCTTTCTCTTTTCCTTACCATAAAGCACTGGACGATTGACTGGAGGACACTCTGTCCTTTTCTTTTTATAAAGCACTGAATGTTACTCATAAAACGAGGAACCGAAAACACACACAAGAAAAGTGCTTCAGAACGCTGTCCGAGAAAAATCGACGCCTTCTTACAAATCCCTTCACAGTTTCCTCTAGCATTGATCCAGCCTCTTGATTCCTTGCCTTGCTTTCATATCTACCCGCTTTCTTGTGCTTTTAGTCATGAAACTCGGAAGCATGAGTTTTGCAGAGCTTCAAGCACGCCACTTGTTTCTTGGAATTGCTCTTGCGCTATGTTTTAACCAAGTCTCCTCCACCACTAATGAAACAGATAGACTCTCGTTGCTCGCATTTAAGGCCGGCATATCCAGAGATCCTTTTGGCGTGCTCAACTCATGGAACAATAGCATTGGGTTTTGCCAGTGGCATGGCGTTACGTGTGACCGTAGGCACCAAAGAGTTACGGTCTTGAACTTGCAATCACAAAGACTCTCCGGATCAATCTCTCCTCATATTGGAAACCTCAGCTTTTTAGGGGAATTGTTGCTCCAAAACAATAGCTTCAATCAAGAAATCCCTCCACAACTCGGCCAATTGCATCGCCTGCATATCCTACGATTGCACAACAATTCATTGGTTGGCGAAATTCCCAAAAACATGTCAGGTTGCTCAAACCTGGTTGTACTCTGGCTCGTGAACAACAAACTGAGTGGAGAAATTCCTGAAGAGCTTGGTTCAATGCTAAAGCTACAAGAATTCGGTTTGGGTGGGAACAACCTAACCGGGAGCATGCCTTCCTTCATTGGGAACTTTTCTTCACTAAAGGAACTTTATTTAACCCAAAACAACTTGGGTGGGAGCATTCCCCAAGTTCTAGGCCCTTGACAAACTTGCAAGTGATTAACATTGCAAGTAACATATTATCAGGTACAATTCCATCTTCGTTACTCAATCTCTCTTCCCTCGTTGTGTTTGAAGCTGAAGAGAACCAAATAGAGGGGACTCTTCCTGCAGCCATAGGCCTTAAACTCCCAAATCTTGAATCTTTTAGCATTTCTTTGAACCAACTTGAAGGGCCAATTCCTCCGTCGTTATCAAATTGCACAAAGCTAGGTTGGCTTCTACTAAATGGTAATCGATTTTCGGGGAAAGTACCTTTTTTGGAGAAGTTGCATAAGCTAAGTAGGTTTCTAGTTGGTTATAATCAACTTGGAAGTGGAAAACCTGAAGACTTGAGCTTCCTTTGCTCGTTAACTAATAGCACCAAATTAGAGTTTGTGGGTGGTGGGTATAACAAATTTGGTGGGGTGTTACCTAAATGCATACGTAATTTATCCACCACTCTCACAGTATTTGCTCTACGCAAAAATCAAATCTCTGGTGAGATTCCAAAAGAAATGGGGAATTTTATCAAACGAGATATTTGCTTATGGGTTATAATCAGCTTTCAGGTGTTATACCCTCAAATTTGGATACTCTACAAGATGTAGGGATGTTGCAATTAAATGATAATAATCTAGGAGGGACCATCCCATCATCTTTGGGAAATCTAACCAAGTTGATTTCTCTATATCTTGCCGGAAACCACTTTCACGGGCAAATTCCTTCACATCTATCAAATTGCCAGTCTCTTAATCTACTTGACCTGTCTGACAACAATTTGAGTGGTACCATACCCCCACAGCTTATAGGTCTCTCATCATTAGCGATTATTCTGAATTTGTCTTGGAACCATTTGACGGGGGATCTACCCATAGAAGTTGGCAACTTGAGAGCCTTGACTGCTTTGGACATTTCAAACAATTTGTTGGAAGGTGAAATCCCAATCGATTTAGGTGATTGCACTGCATTGACATCAATGAGGATGGGGGGCAACCTCTTCCACGGCTCCATTCCTCAATCAATCGTATCATTAAGAGGCATTGAAGAATTAGATCTTTCACACAATAATTTGTCCGGTCAAATTCCAGCATTTTTAGCAGAATTTCGCTTCTTGAAACTTCTGAATTTATCGTACAATAATTTTGAAGGCATGTTGCCACGTGAAGGAGTCTTTAAAAATGTTACCGGTGCTTCTATTATTGGGAACAATAAGCTCTGTGGTGGATTGCCAGAATTTCACCTCCCCAACTGCATCTCCAAAAGCTCTAAGAGTAGAGAGAGAAATATAGTGATATTGTCTGCTTCTATTATTTTCGGAGTTTTTGGAATAGCTTTTATATATCTTTGTTGGTCGAAGAAGAAAGTAAATGAACCAATATCAAATTCGAGAAATGATTCACATCCGAACATGTCATATGGAGCACTCCTAAAAGCAACTGATGGTTTTTCTTCAACAAATTTGATTGGTGTTGGAAGCTTCGGTTCTGTTTATCGGGGGATACTTGAAGACAATGGAATTGTTGTTGCCGTGAAGGTGCTTCATTTAGTCCATCATGGTGCTCTGAAGAGCTTTTTTGTTGAGTGCGAGGCATTTAAGAACATTAGACATCGAAATCTTTTGAAGATATTAGCAATTTGCTCATGTAGTGATTATCAAGGAAACGATTTTAAGGCGTTGGTCTATCAATTCATGGAAAACGGAAGCTTGGAGCGGTGGCTACACCCAAATGCAGCATCATCTCTTGGGAACAATCTCCCGAGAAATTTGAATTTCATTCAAAGGATAAATATCGCTATTGATGTTGCTTTCGCATTGGATTATCTTCATCACCAATGCCACATCCCCATCGTTCATTGTGATCTAAAGCCAAGCAATATCCTCTTAGATGCTGAGATGGTTGCACATGTTGGCGACTTTGGATTGATGAAATTCCTTCTCGGATCATCCATTGATACCGTAGCTAATCAGATGAGCTCGATGGGTCTTAGAGGGACAATTGGTTATGCTCCACCTGGTACTCTCTCTCTCTCTCCCCTGTGAAGTTTGGTAGCTAATGATAACTCTTATAATCTTAGCCACATTTTTTTTTTTTTTATTTGAAGATGCATACTCCAATTTGACTTGCACTATGATCTAAATGTGTGACAGAATATGCAATGGGATGCATGGTTTCAAGAGAAGGGGATGTCTATAGTTATGGCATTCTTTTACTAGAGATGTTCACAGGGGCCAGTCCCACTGATGACATATTCAGAGACAATTTGACTCTTCATAATTTTGTTGCAAAAGCTTTGCCTGGACAAGTGCTTGAAATTACAGACAGTGTTTTGCTTCAAGAAAGAGAGAGCCATTTAGGTCTCTATAGTCCCCAGCATTGGCTTTTTGAAAGCGATGACATATATCGAGATTGTTTGGTTATGCTGTACAATATTGGAATTGCTTGTTCATACAGTGTGCCTGAAAGACGGATGAGGATTAGCGGAATTGCAAATCAGCTGCAACAGATTAGGGAAAAACTCTTTGCGTTGGGTTTATATGGAGAAGATGAACTACCGACAGCTTATGTTTAGCTGTTATCCTAGAGTTTTATAAGCAAACGGAATCAGACAGGTAAAATCTATGACTGAAGAGCATCTATTATTCTTTTTTCGTCAAAAATGGTAAGTTGATCGTTATTCTCCATCTGTATCCATACATAACTAAGCTAGCACCAGGCCCATGGTGCACACCCATTCTTGAGTACGGTTGGTTTACTTAGAATTCTGTTTTGGTGCCACAGTATTTTAAATTGAATCCAACATAAATTGCCTCGCTTCATTTTCTCTTTTTTGTTTTATTGTTTTTCTTTTTCACTAGTATGATTCTCATTAAGAGGCATTACAATTGATTAGTTGTTGGAAAATTTATTCAAAATATTCTACTATAGACGATACGGTTACTCTGATGGGTGAATAAGGACGTATATTTTCTGGATTCAGCATTCTAGCATGCGGTAATCTGAAGCTCGTATTGACTGTTGATGCGCATAGTAGGAATCATTTCGGTAAATTGCCTTTTTTATGGGGAAAACACTAAATGACATATGCATAAAACCTATAAGAGATATATCGACAGCCACTTATTTCACAAGGGGATTCATTAATACATGAATAAGCACCTTTCGAAGGTAAAACTAACTAAGTCGAGAAATTACTAATCACCAATATACTTAAACTTACTTCTCTAAATAAATATTGGTTTTTAGCATGGAGAAGTTACTGAGTTTGAGGATTTTGGAAGTAAAGTTATTTTTTATCATGACAAAATTAGTAGTCATTGAAATGGAGACACCTTCTTTCCCCGGTAAAAAGTTACTGTGTTAAACGACTTAGTATGTTCACCACTCAATATATACACATACCTTCATTTCATATAAGAGTTATTAATCATGCGGAGAAATTATCAACTATCAATAGGTGGACAGTTAATTTTCCTCTTAGAAAGTTACTATTCAAATTGAAATGTAACTGGAGATAGATAGATACGTACAAGGATACATGCCTTCCGATTTTGTCTCTAACTGATGAGTAGGTTTATCAATCAACAATGAAATGATTGGAACTGATTAAGCTGTTGTTAGTCAAGTGATAGTCGTTGATGACTATGACCTGCTCATCAATCACGCTTCTAAATTTGTCTCTGTTTATTTTCCAGGGGGACTTCAAGATTTTGTGGGCACTGGTTAACTTCAAGTCAAACATCTGGAAAGCCATCTAGATGGATCCATCATCCATTCTTTAATACACGCCCTTGCCCAAAGAACTTGTTTTATGTATGCCAACATCTTTGCTAATCAAGCTTATAGCATTTGAAAATGCGCAAGTATGCTTGAAGACAAAAACTGAGCTATATAGGAGTATCACAAACGCTTTTTGTTATAATATCAATAATGTGATCCCATTCAATTTATTATTACCCATATTAATTAATTTCGTTGATGTCTTATTGTCCGCATTAAGTTGCGTAATAACTATGGTGATTGCCTAATTTTAAGATAACTATCTTGATGGGAGACGTTATTAGAAGTGGTGCATATAAATAGGTCATCTAAGCCAAACCTACTCTTAATCCGAAAATACACTTTCAACTTCGAGAGGGTAATTAGCTAGAAGTACTCATTCACTGATTGTTCAAGGCTTTGTGTATTTGGTTTTCTGACTTCATCAGTGGCTAGAGATTAGTATAGAATTTTTCACGTTTTCACGCATTTGATCTTGACTATGTATGAGTTTTGTTTATCCATTTATAATCGGAATCTTCAGTCTTTCACAAACCAGCACTTTTATCGTAGCATTCTGTCACTTTAAATGTCTTCCCCTATTTTCATTCGCCTTTAGGAGATAATCACTGCCGATGTTTCACCATCATCTTTACATGATGATATCATATGCTGCAAGAACTATTCTGAAGTTGACCGAGCTTCTTGAGATATACGTTTCAAGTACTGTTATTCTTCATTCCGAATGGACACAACTTCCGGAGCAGCTTCTTTCTACCTTCAACGTGCGATTATCCTGAAAGAAATGGAAAGGAATACAAAGCAAAGAAAAGAACAGCTGAACTATATATTGATCTTGTGAGGGGAATATTAAGGTGGCTAAACAAAAGGATAAACTAAAATTATGTGGTATCTCTTTGTATCAAGCCTGCCCTCCTGCGAAAGGGGCTGCGACGCCGTGATAAAAAAGTGGTGCCTTATTCAGGTGAGCAACAGTAAGAGTATCCAGGCTGCTATTCATCTATTGAGTGGCTGAACTTGCATTGCAGAATATAATCACTTTGTCGACTTGGGCCCCTGTTTTGCGATTCTCATTCGCCAGTAGCTGTTCCCCGCCTTGTAATTGTGTTCATAACTCGAATCAGCACACATCATACCCTATGATATATCTCTTATTTCTTCTCGCCTTGCTTCCATAGACACCCACTTCCCCTTTGAGTCATGAAACTTGTAAGTGCTAGGTCACTATGATGCCGCTTGCTTCTCGGTTTTGTTCTTGCAATGTGCTTTAACCAAGCCTACTCCACCACATAAAAAAGAAGTGCAAACTCGCGCTGCTAGCTTTTAAGGTTGGAATGACCGGACATCCCTTTAATGTGCTCAACTCGCAGAATAATAGCATTGGTTTTTGCTAGTGATTTGGTGGCACATGCAGTCACAGGCACCGAAGGGTCCTCGTTCTCAAATTGGGAGCACAAGGACTCTCTGTCCTGGTACCGAACTTGGGAGCACAAAGACTCTCTTGTCGATCTCTCCTCAGTCCTTGAGAGAATTGCGGCTCAGAAACAACAGTTTCGATCATGAAATCCCCCACATGTCAGCTGGTTGCACCATACCAGCGTGTCTTACAACTAGGATACAAATCATTGAATGGTGAAATTCCCAAAAGCATATTAGCTTGCTCTAACCTTGTCGACCTCATCCTTGTACGCAACCAACTGGAGAAATTTATATAGACAACGATTCATTATCGAAGCTGAAGTGGTCTTCTTTGTATGCAAATAATCTCAAGCCATACTCAGGTGGCAGGATTTGCCAAGCGAGGTAGAGCCTCGCCATGAGCCAGTGAGGCTCGACTTCGTCAGAATCAGGCGAGCTTGAGCCTCGCTGGCTTGTGGTGAGGCTCCAGCTGGCCAGTCATTGAAAAATCTCAAAAAATATTTTTTTTAAATAAGGTTAATATCCTGAAAAATCTCAAATTAGTATACGTGTGATAAATTTACCTCAAACTGGTACACATGCGACAAATTTATCTCAAACTAATTTTTTTTTAATGACCCTGGAACCCCTATATAGCCAGCAGTTAGCGCGGTAAACCAGGGGCGGTGCTAGCCTATAACCCACCACCAGGGCGCTACACTTAAGAATCCCTAACGACAGCATTGGGATTCGAACTCCCCCCCTCCCGGATGAGGGTGAGAGTGTGAAGCCAGCACTGAAAAAAACCTCAAACTAGTACGCTTGTAACAAATTTACCTCGACTAACCATAAAAAATTCTCAAACTGGTATACTTGTAACAAATTTACTTCAAACTTATTTATTCAACCGTCAAAATCCTAAACTGATACATTTGTGACAAATATACATTCCGTTAAATTGGATTAATACCACAAAAAATTACAAAAACTGTAAAAAGCGTGACAAACAGATAGTAAAATCACAAATTGTTAAACCAATCAACTGTCACGTGCTATTCAATTTAGTACTTCGACAGTAAAATTTGACAAAAACTAACATATGGTAAATTTGTCACAAGTGTACTAGTTTTGAGTAAATTTGTTAAAGATATACCAGTTTAGGATTTTTGATGGTTAAAAATTAATTTGAGACAAAATTGTCACAAGTGTATCAATTTGGGGTTATTAAGGATACTAACTCTAAAAAATAAAATAAAATAAAAAATAGATTTTATCAGTTTGGTTTGGTTAACCGAACCAATTAAAAAAATTGGTTTTTAATGAAAACCAAATCAAATGAGAACCAAACTGAAAAAACCAAACTTTTATGTTCAATTCAGTTCAGTTTTTTGGAAAACCGGCGAATTGAACCGATCAAGAAATTTATTAAACCGAACAGAAATTCAATCCAAATTGAAATCGGAATTGAACCAAATTCCCGGTTTGGTTCGATTTTCAATTTTTACTTTTGTTTTTGTATTGTTTTTATTTTCCCTACATGCATCCCTTTTGATAATTTTTTTTTAATTTTTATAAAATCTATTTTTACTCATTGTTTATTCTTTTTTATTCTTCTTCTTCTTCTTCTTCTGCTTCTTCTCCTTCTCCTTCTTCTTCTGCTCCTTCTCCTTCTTCTTCTGCTTCTCCTCCTTCTTCTCCTTCTTCTCCTTCTCCTCTTCTCCTTCTTCTTCTTCTTCTTCTTCTTCTTCTTCTTCTTCTGCTTTTGCTTCTTCTTCTCCTTCTCCTTCTCCTTCTCCTCCTTCTTCTTCTTATGCTCCTTCTTTTGCTTCTTATCCTTCTCCTTCTCCTTCTCCTTCTTCTTCTTCTTCTTCTTCTTCTCCTTCTTCTTCTAGCCATGGTGGTGACTAGCAATTAACCAGGGAAAAGTTGATTCCAACGAGGTTGAGCCTCTCCACGCCAGCCTGTGGCGAGGCCAAGCTTGCTCGACACTAGCGAGCTAGCTTGAGCCTCGTCGAAATCTAGCAACCTTTGGCGAGGCTCGAGCCTCACCAAGTGGCAAGATCTGGCAAGTCTTAAGCTCACTGGCATTGGGCAAGCTTAGCCTCACCTAGGCGAGGCGAAGCCTCACCATAGGTTAGCAAGGCTGGACTCATTAGCCTGTGATGAGGCTCCAACTATGACATCCCGAAATTTGGCCCCTGATTCGGATATATGAAATGGTTGTTTTGTCGATGTGCTAATGGTTAATTCACTCGGAATTGATCACTTTCGAGTTAATTAACCTATTAGGTGAGGCCGTTAAGGGATATAAATGTGACAAATTAGAGAATTCGATCGGAAATCGACTACTCGACCATAATAATTGACAAAGGTCAATACGAAACCGTTATAAATCAATTAGCGAAAGAATGTAAGTCGATTTGATGGAAGTATGTAATCGAATTATGGGTGGTTCCGCATGATTGTGATATTCATGTCGAATGACAGTAAACCGATTTTCTATCAATATTATACTAGGGACACGTAACTGAAACCTCGCAATTTTATGACAACCGAAAGTTGTCTACGATTCGGAGATGCATAAACGTGGATCGAAATATATCGACCATAGGTCAAACGTGCTAAAATCCCTAAAAGCTACTCGACAGGTTAGGTCGCACTAAAATCGTGTTCGATCAATTTTAACCATGAAATTGAATTCGGTTTTAGGAATCGGACGTTCGAGCGTGTCATGATTCATTTATAGGACGTCATCTTTTGGCGAAATTTTGTTGAGTCCGAAAATTTTGTGGAAAAGCTCTTTTCGACAAAAAGAAAAAGAAAAGGGAATTTCAAATAATGAAATTTTTCTACCCTATTTTGGCTTATTTTAGGGAAACCCCCTTGCAGCTGCTCTCTCCGTTCTTCTGCCCACTTCTTCCTTCACGTTCATTCCCCTCTCCCAGTTGCCGCAACCTTCATCTTCCTTCTTCCCCTGCCAACGAACCCATCCCAATGCCAGCAACCCCTCATTTCCTTTCACTTTTAGCCGCCAGCACCCTCACGCCCATGCCACTAGCACTTCCACCACCACACCACCCAACGCCCTCACCAACACCTCACTGTCCAGCCCTCATCGCCTGTCTGTCCGCCCAGTAGCCTCCACGCCCAACATTAGCAGCTTCACATCCTCATGCCAGCTCACCACCACTCAGCCACAACCCCCACCAAGCAGCCCAGCCGCTCCGCCTGCACCTCAGCGCCACCATTGAAGCTTAACGCCACCACCAGCTCAGCCCGCGAGCAACCACCAACCAGCCTTCCAGCAGCCAAGCTCCCCTTTGGCCAAGAGCTTGTAGGGCCAACCCCGCCTCCGTCAAGCCTCCATTCGAGACACAGTTGTCTCAAGTTCTCATTGCCGTTGCCATGAGCCCGCCGCCGTCCTAATCCAGTGAGTTAACTCTCTAATCTCGAATTAGGCCGTTAATTATGCTTAGGGGGTTAGATTAGCCTTAATGAGGATTAGTTTAGTTTATCCTAGATTAGTGTTAACTAGTTTGGTTAGGTCAGTTAGCTTGGTTAGGTTAGTTAACCATGGTTAATTTAATTAAGTTGGATTTACTTAATTAATCGTAATTAGCGTAATTAGTGACGGATTAGCCATTTCGTAGAATTTTATGCTTGTTTTTGTGGATGAAATTATTCGTGTTTTCGGTGGCTTCTACGTGCTATGAGGTGAAAATGATTGCCTAATGGTAGTTATTGATTTTTAGTACAAAACTCGATTTTATGGGCTTTTAAATAGAAAAATGCTTGGTGTCGGTTTTGGATGCCAATTTTTATGTACTATATAAAACCGTTGAGTTTTAAAATAGGAGTGTACCAAGTTTGACGGTTTGATTCCAAATATGTGACCACGCACGATTATTTTCTGGGATTTTTAATACGAAGAAAAAATGACCAAGTTCATTATTTGAAAACGAGTTATTTGAATGCAAGTCATGGTGTTCTTGGGTAAATATGTGCTCGTATGGTCACCCGACAAGAGTTGGGGAGGCGATGCCTAATTAAATTCGGATGCCCCACGTCAATAGATGTTGAGTCGTGGTGGAGGCCGAGCCAATGCTCTTTTATGAAATGCCATCTAAGCGGGGTGTGCTAGACGTTGCCATGCCCGATGGGGTGGGACGATGCTTGATTACACTAGATGACCACCGACTTTTGAGTTGGCTGTAGCCAATGGGTCGTAATAATCGAAACATGCCTGAATGGTTGTGCTATTGCGCTCGATCATGGGGCAAAATTGTGTGGCACGGTATGGAACGTGTCATAATGGTTTTACCTTATAATCGGAACCTATATGAATTTGTTTGAAGGGTTAGAATTATGTGTTTCGATTATTAATTACACTTCTTGCATTGATAATAGCATATGTGATGAGTTAATATGCATGGACGTGCCGAGGCGATGTGAGTCTTGTATAGTGCGTGTTTAGGACCGCTTTTGAGGCGAATTTGCGTCCTAATCGGGGTTTAGGGCTTGACTCGCTGAGATTTATCTCACCCTGTTATGGTTAAATATTTTCAGGTCCTTAGTATAGAGATATATCCAGTCCGGTTCGAGGTTCCATGGTAAATGGAATCAGAGTCTGCCTTTTTCCCTATCCCTGGGACCACCCGGACTCGCGAGTTAATGGTGACTACGATTTGGGTCAATGAGGGCCTCCTTCATGTGATACCTCATCGCTTTAAGGGGTGGTTCATTAACGAGCGCAATGGTACTCAGGAGGGTCCTTTGCAGGGTTTTGAAGGACCGTCCATTGGAATAGAGGATGGGGAGGTAGGTCACCCCATGGACATCGACATCCTGGATAATGTCGTAGAAGATCCCGAGCTCAAGTTGGAGGGATTTAGGGTGTAGGTTGCCTAGGAGTTCTTTTTAAGACAAACTTGTAAATATGAACTTGTACGATTAACTTGATATGTTTATAAAGTGTAGTTTGTGAAAAATCACTAACATGTTTTTACTATCCCTATGTTGTTTGTCCGCATATGCTTAATTGAAAGATAAAAAGAATGGGTCGGCAACGCATTTTTAGTCAACCGCTGAGAGATGTGAGAATACCTGGGGTTTGGGGCGCGACACCAGCTCACCTCTGGCCAGTCGCTGACCATCAACGTGGTTAACAACCAGTTAATGAAGAAGAAGAAGAATAATAAGAAGAAGAAGAAGAAGAAGAAGAAGAAAAGGGAAAATCACAAAAAATAAATGAAAAGAATAAAATGAAAAACTTTAAGATTTTATCGGTTTAGTTCGGTTAACCAAATTGATAAAAGCTAAACCAATTTAAAAATTTGATTTTTCATGAAAACCGAATTGAATGAGAATCGAACCGGAAAAAAAAAATCAAACTTTTCAGTTTGGTTTGATTTGGTTTTTAACACCCTTAGCCACAGGAACTAGAGGGTCACGGTCCTAAAATTGCGATCACAAGGATTCTCTGGATCCATCTCTCCTCATATCAGAAACCTCACCTTCTTAAAAGAGATGTTGCTACAAAACAATAGCTTAAATCAAGAAATCCCTCAAAAAAATCAACCGTTTATGTTGCCTGCGTATCCTACAATTACACAACAATTCATTGGTTGGCAAAATTCCCAAAATCTTGTCGGATTGCTTGGACCTTGTTGTCCTCCAGCTTGGGAACAATGAACTAATTGGAAAAATTCCTAGAGAGCTTGGTTCAATGTCAAAGCTACGACAGTTTTCTTTGGGCAAGATCAATCTTGAGGGTGTACCTTCCTCCATTGGGAAGTTATCTTTGTTGGATATTTCAGCAGTTTTGAAATATATAGAAATTATTATCGTCATGAAAGTCATCATTTTTGTAACGGCTTTCTAACAGCCATAAAACGGCTTTTTAATTGCCATATAACAGTCGTCTAACGACTTTATAACTTTTGATTTATTACTTCATAAATTCTTCATTATTTTACAATGGCCATGTTTTTAATTACTAATAGATTTATGACGATCTCCTAACGGCTCTCTCTTTTTCTTGTTAAATATAAATTAAACTTCAAACCACAATTTTTGAAGATACAATATGTTCTCATATCTTTCCTTTTCTTTTTGCTGGGTTATACACAAAAGTTGTTTAGTTTCCTTCTAATATTTAGTGTGGAGTATAGCGGAAGGTCTGTTTTATCATAGGATGATAGCTGAAGCCTTGCGCACCAAGTTTTGTACTCCAAGGGGCGGAATTATCCTTAAGAACAGTGCTTGCAAGCCTTGGACATTTCTTTTTATTTTCTAATCTTTTGTAATGTATTTCCAATAATAATTATTATTTTATGTATCCTTATATTTTCTAACAATCTTCACTGGAGGAGCTTTATTTAATCGAGGACAACTTGCGCAGGACCATTCCCCATGTTCTAGGCCACTTGACAAACTTGAAAGTGATTAGCATTGCAATTGATAGATTGTCAAGTACATTTTCATCTTCATTACTCAATCTCTCTTCACTCGTTGTGTTTGAAGCTGGATACGATAAGATATAGGGACTTTTCTTATAAGCATAGGCCTCAAACTCCCAGATCTTGAATATTTAAGCATTGGTCGAACCAACTCGAGGGGCCAATTACTCTATCAATATCGAATTGCACAAACCTAGGCTTTCTTCAACTTCAAGTTAATTGATTTTTTTGGAAAAGTACCTTCTTTGGAAAATTTGTATAAGCTTAGTAGGTTTTGCATAAGTTTTAATCAGCTTGTAAGTGGAAAACCCGAAGACATGAGCTTCCTTTGCTTCTTAACTAATAGCACCAAAGTAGAGATCATTGCCTGTGGGGAAAACAATTTTTGTGGGGTGTTACCTAAATGCATAGATAATTTATCCACCACTCTCACAAGATTTTATTTAGGCGGCAATCAAATATGTGGTGAGATTCTAAAAGAAATAGGAAATTTGTCAACTTGAAAGTTTTGTTTATGGGTTCTAACCAATTTTCAAGTGTTATCCCCTCAAATTTGGAGACTCCACAAGATGTAGTGATGATGTATTTACATGATAGCAATCTAGGAGGGACTACCCCATCTTGTTTGGGAAATTTAACCAAGTTGATTGAACTATTTCTGGGTGGGACAACTTTCATGGGCAAATTCCTTCACATCTATCAAACTGCCAATCTCTTGATCTACTTGATCTATCTCGTAGCAATCAAAGTGGTGTGATACCCCCATAGCTTATAGGTCACTCATTATTAGCAATCATTCCGGACTTGTCTCATAACCATCTGACTGGGTTTTACCCACAAAGGTTAGCAACTTGAGAGCTTTGACTGCTTTGGACATCTTAGATAATTTGTTGGAAGGTGAAATCCCTAGAAGTTCAGGTCATTGCATTGCATTGACATCACTCAGGATGGGGGGCAACTTCTTCCATGAGTCCATTCCTCAATTAGTTATATTGTTATGAGGCATTGAAGAGCTAGATCTTTCATGCAATAATTTGTCTAGTCAAATTCCAAAATTTTTAGTTGTATTTCACTCCTTGAAACTTCCAAATTCATCGTACAATAAGGTTGGAGACATGCTGCCACATGAAGGAGTCTTTAAGAATGTTATCGGTATTTCTATTATTGGGAACAATGAGCTTTGCAACGGACTACTAGAATTTCACCTCCCTAACTGCATCTCCAAAAGCTTTAAGAGCAAATAATAAACATAGTAATATTGTATGCTTCTATTATTTTCGGAGTTCTTGGAATATCTCTAATTCTAATTTTCATATATCTTTGTTGGTGGAAGAAGAAAGTAAATGAACCATCTTCAAGTTTGATAAATGATTCACGTCCGAACATGTCATATGGAGCACTCCTAAAAGCAACAGATGCTTTTTCTTCAACGAATTTGATCATTGTTGGAAGCTTTGGTTTCGTTTATAGGAGGATACTCGAGGATAATGGAATTGTTATTGCCGTGAAGGTGCTTCATTTAGTACATTATGGTGCTCTGAAGAGCTTCATAGTGGAGTGCAAGACATTGAAGAACATCAAACATCGAAATCTCTCGAAGATGACAATTTGCTTGAGTAGCGATTATCAAGGAAATGAGTTTAAGGTCTTAAAATATCAACTAATGGACAATGGAAGCCTATAATGATGGCTACGCCCACATACAACATCATCTCATGGGAATGAGCTCCCGAAAAAGTTTAATTTCATTCATAGGATAAATATTGCTATTGATGTTACTTCCGCACTAGATTATCTTCATCATCAATGCCACATTCTCATTGTTCATTGTGATCTAGATTCAAGTAATATCCTCTTAGTTGAGGAGATGGTCGCACGTGTTGGTGACTTTGGATTGGCAAAGTTCCTTCTCGTGTCATCCCTTGATATTGTAGTTAATCAAATGAGTTCAGTGGGTCTTACAGGTTCATTTGGCTATGCACCACCAAGTACTCTCTCTCTCTCTCTCTCTCTCTCTCTCTCTCTCTCTCTCTCTCTCTCTCTCTCTCTCTCTCTCTCTCTCTCTCTCTCTCTCTCTCTCTCGTCCTATGTGAAGTTTGGTAGCTAATGATAACTCTTATAGTCTTAGGCCCATTACATTTTAATTTGAAGATCCACACTCCAATTTGATTTGCACTATGATCTAATATGTGGCAAAATATGCAATGAAATGTGAGGTTTTGAGAGATGGTTCAAGTCCCACCAATGACATATTCAAAGACAATTTGACTCTTCATAATTTTGTCACAAAAGTTTTGCCTAGACAAGTACTTGAAATTATAGATAGCATTTTGCTTCAAGAAAGAGAGAACTATTTAGGCCCCTGTAGTTCTTAGCATTGGCTTTTCGAAAGCAATGACATATTTCAAGGGTATTTGATTATGGTGTTCAATACTGGAGTCTCTTGTTCTTACAATGTGCCTAGAAGATGGATGAGCATCGGTGGAATTGCAAATCAGCTGCAACAGATTAGGAAGAAAGTCTTTGTATTGGGTTTACTTGGAGAAAATGAACTACTAATAGCTTCTGTTTAGTCGTTATACCTTTGGGGTTGTCTAGGCAAATGGAAGCCGACATGTAAAACTTATAACTGAAGGGGATCGATCATTCCTTTTTCCCCCCAAGGGATAGTTAATCATTATTCTCCATCTGCATCTATTCATAACTAAACTAGCACAAGGCCTACGGTGCACACAAATTCTTGAGTACTGTTGGTTTAGTTACAATACTATTTTGGAGCCATAATATTTTAAATGGAAAAATTACCAAAAAAATTTATAAACCTATTATAATTGTGCTAATTTAGAACTAATTTTTTTTTTTTTTTTTTTTTTTATCAATTCCATCCTAAACCTTTTGCTTAATTTTAGCTGATCGGCATTGACGTGTACATTGACTAGTGTTGGCCGACACCAACGTGGACAATTTTTAATAATATTTTTTCAAATATTTTATTAATATTTTAGTTTTTGCCTTTTTATTTATTTTCCTCCTCTTTCCTTTTCCTCCAATAGTGATCAGCCAAAGGCAATGGCCGACGAGGCTCGACCCGCCTGCCAATGGCAAGGCTCGCCCCTACCACAACCTTGGCAAGGCCCCACCCAATTTGGCAAGGGCTTGCCTCGCTAGTTGCTAGGCGAGGTCAACAACAAAGTGAGCTTGAGCCTCGTTAGGGGCAAGTAAGGTCGACCTCACCCTTGCCCAAATCCGATGAGAACTTGGCTCGCTAGGGCGAGTGAGGTCGCCTCGTCTAGTGACTGGTTAGAGGAAGAAGAAAGAAAAAAAAAATACGAAGAGAATGAAAAGAAAAAGTAATAAAAAAATTGAAAAATAAAATATTATAAAAATAATTCACGCTTGCCAATCGTGCCACATCAGCATTGGTTGGTTGAATGAATTGAATTAGCATAATTGTAAAAGGTTTTAAAAAAAAATTAAGACGAAATTGCTACAATTACAATAAATTTGAGACTTTTTTGGTAGCTTCTCCTATTTAAATTAAATCCAAAATATATTGCATTGCTATTTTTTTTTCTTTTTCATTAGTTTGATTCTTATTAAGAGGACTTGCTATTGATTTGTTACTAGAAATCTTATTCAAAGAAAGCTTGGTTTCTACTACAGACGATATAGTTGCTCTAGTGGAGAATAAGGATGTAGAGCTTCTAAATTCAACATCCTAGCATGCGGATTGATCAATGATGTGCGTATTAGGAATTATCCAAAAATGTTTTAGTAGAATAATGGAACTTACGCGGCATTTGGCAATTAGGATAAAATTTAGAATAGGGTAAAATATATTATCATGTGTTTGATGCCTATTTATGACCGGATAAAGTCAAATATAAAGAGAATATAGACCGGATAAAATTATCCCAAATAAGGTAGAGAAGATAAAGGTAGATAGAATTTTTAACATCTATAATTGGAAAATTGTTTTTCTTGAATAACCAACTTCTTAAATTAACAAAATTAAAATCATATTTCAATATAAATAATATTTGAGTTATAATATAAGAAATTCAAAATAACAAAAAAATAAAAATGCAATGTGTTAATTTAATCTTATTTTTATTTATATATTCGAATTTAATTTTATTTTCTAGTATAAATTCAATAAATGAATATACTTATTACATATTTTAGGTATATTAGTACAACTTATTATTTAATAAAAATTTGTTAGAAAATGATGGAAGGGGAAGAAAGAAATTAAAAGAAATTTTTTATAATAAAAAAGGAAAACAAAATAATAAAAAATAAATCAAAATAAAGTAAGCAAGAGTATGCAAGAGGTTTTTCATCTCCGTTTGTAAAAAAATTTGTTCATTTATACTAATATGCCGTACTTAATATGATAAGAATATATTTTCCTTTATTACTACAATTATCAAACAGTAAATATGATATAGCAAAATTCCTAAATTTCATATCTTATCATATTTGATCTTATCATAGTTAGAAATCTAGATGACCAAACGTAATTTTTAGTATATTGGATTTTCTAGGTGAGCAAGTGCAAATTATTAAGCACTGATTTTTCTGAAGTGTATTACTATCCTTACTTTTATTGTCACATTTTGGTAGAGTTACTAGATTGCCTTATCCTTCTTCTTTTTTTATAGGAAAACAACTTACAATAGATATATGTATAGTCACTTATTTCACGGGGGGATTCGTTAATCATATGAATAAGCAACTTTTAGAGGTAAAAATTAATAACTATGTCAAGAAATTAGTAATCGCCAATGTGCTTAAACTTACTTCTCTAGATAAATAGTGAGTAGTAGCATGGAAAAGTTACTGAATTCAAAGTGTATCGTAGTAGAGTTACTTTTTATCACGACAAAATTAATAGCCATTGATATGCACACGCCTACTTTCCATGGTGAAAAGTTTCCGTGTGAAAAAACTGACATGGTACAAATCTTTTTTGCCGGAGCAACACCTTAAGTTCGCCACTGAGTATAAACGCTTAATTAATTATCATATGGAAGTTATTAACCACCTCGGGAAGTTACTGAATTTCAAGAGTTATTAATACACGGTACATGCATTACAATGTCGACTCGAACCAGCGAGTAGGTTTATCAACCAACTATGAGTTTGACTGATTAAGCTGTCGTTAGTCAAGCGACAGTTGTTAAACACAAACATTGAACCAGCTCGTCATTCCCGCCTGATCATCAGTCTCTGGATTATTTTCCAGAGTGGGTGGACTTTAGGATTTTGTGGGCATTGGTTGACTTCAAGTCAGACATCTGGAAAGCCATCTAGATGGATCCATCATCTATCCCCCTAACACACACACTTGTGTAGACACGAGTCAAAGAACCTCTGCTATGTATGCCCAACATCTTGACTAATCATGCTTATAGCATTAGAAAATGCGCAAGTATGCCTGGAGACAGAAAATGAGCTATCAATAGGTAAATCACATATGCTTTATCGTACATGTCTTCCTCTTATTTTCGTTCATCTTTGGGAGATGGTCACTGCCGATGTTTCATCTGAGAGTGCTAGTATGAACAAAATAAAGGAGTTAGGGAAGAGAATAAGAACACGAGATTTATAGTGGTTCGGCTTAATCCAAGCCTACGTCCACTCTCCCACGATAACAGCCTTCTTGGCTGGATTCCACTATGCAATCAACAAGAGATTACAACTCCGAGTGCAAACACTTAGTAGATCACACTATCTCACTAAGTCACTCTCTTGGTATCTCTCTCACGATTACAAACGTTTAAGCTCTCAAGAGACAAGTATATGATCTAAAGTCGCTTAGACTTTGGAATTATAAATTCTACGCTCCGTCTCTTACTTGCTCATCGGTCCTTCATCTTCTTAAATACTCCTCCACTTCCAAACTACCCGTTGGACAGCATCCCGGAGAATCGTCTTCCAATATACCCATTGGACAGCTCTGTATCTAGAAGATTTGGTAGCCGTTGAGTGACAAAGGTAAAATCCCAAATTGATTCCGATCGCCCATACAAACGAAATCTTGGTTTCCATAAGTAAAGCTTCTTCGTATAGAAAGATCTTGTCTTCAATCAAATCAATCTTGATGTGGAATCCAAACCAGATCACTAGCCGTTATATGATTGGGCTTGAGTTACGATTCATCGTAATCTGGATGTAAAGTCTAAGTCTTTAGACTTTACGATATGAGTCTTGAGACTTTACAATCTGGGTCTTGAGACTTTACAATCTGAGTCTGTACCCAGTTCAGCTTCAGCATAGAGTCTGTCTTCTGGTTCAGCTTTCACGTTCAGTCTGGAATTTATCAGAGAGAGCAGACTTCTGATGTAGAACAGTACTTTGACACTAAAGTCCGGCAAGTCTTGACTTTGAGTCTTGAGTCTGCGAGTCTTTAGACTTTGAGTCTCGAGTCTGCGCGGTCTTCGACTTTGACAATATCCTTTACATGTTCTATTATCTGCATGGTCTATTACTCAACCATCAAATACATTAGTAGCCTTTGATTTATTTTGTCATCTTCAAAACATCATAAGGGATTTCCCTAACATCATCATCACATGATGACATCATATGCTGAAAGAACTATTCTGAGGCCGATTGATTTCCTTGAGATATATGTTTTGACTGCAGTTTTTTTTTTTTTTTTTTTTTGGTCGATTATACTCTACTCATATTCTAGCTCTTACTTTTAAACTTTTGCCTTATCTCTTTGTAAGGTGTGAAAGTCAAGACTCACACTTGAAACTAAATCATCCTCATCCTAATATCCTAAAAATGTGAGTATTCGAACCCGCACCTCCTCCTTCCATATTGGAAGGGTGGCAATGGCAGCAAACTCCAATGGTTAATGCTGTTTCAATTGCTTCCAAAAGGACACATCCTTTTTGAGCAGCTTCTTTCCACCTTTAACATGCGATTATCTTGACGGATAATAAAAGGACCACAAAAGCAGAGAAAAGAACGGCTGAACTGAGTATTCCTCAGGTGAGAGGAAACGTTAAGGTGGCTAAACAAAAGGATTTACTGAAATCATGTGTTTATCTCTTTGTATCAAGCCTGCACTCCTGTGGCCAACGGCTGCGATTTGGTGATCAAGAACTGGTGCATCATTCAGGAGAGCAGCAGAAGAGTATCGAGTCTGCTATTCATCTACTTATTGGCTGGACTTACATTGGAGAATTGGCGAACTCGCTTTCACCTCCTACGTTGTTAATGCACACAGACATGAGGCCCCCCGGTCTTGCCATTCCCATTCACCAGTAGCTGTTCCACATCCAAACGAGCCCTCGAAGAAGTGGACTGGAAGAATGAGAGTGAGTGAGCTGGTGTCACCGTGCATCAATCGAATTTGAATCAGCACTCATCGTTTCTTCTCGTCTTGCTCCCATTTCTACCCGCTTCCCCTTTGAGTCATGAAACTTTCGGTGCAGAGTCCCTATTATGCAACTTGCTCCTCGGTCTTTCCGTTCTTGCACCGTGCTTTAACCAAGCCTGCTCTGCCACAAACTGACTGACAGATTCGTGCTGCTCGCATCTGAGGCTGGAATAACTGGAGATCCCCTCAATGTGCTCAACTCGTGAAATGATAGCATTGGTTTTTTGTGGTGATTTGGCGGCACATGCAGTCACAGGCAGCAAAGCGTCCCGGTTCTGAAATTGAAAGCCCAAGGACTCTCATTCCTGGTACTGAACTTGGGAGCACAAAGACTCTCCGGGTTGATCTCTCCTCAGTCCCAAACATGTCAGGTGATTGCGCCCGCCTACGTTTCTCACAACTAGGGTACAATTCATTGGTCGGTGAAATTCCCGAAAACAAGTCAGCTTGTTCGGACCTTGTCGGCCTCATTCTTGTAATTCAACCAAGTGGAGAAATTTCAATGGACATCGCTTCTTTATCGAAGCTACAGTGGTTCTCTTTGTATGCAAATAATCTCAATTGGAGTGTGCCTTCCTCCATTGGGAACTTATCTTCATTAAAGGGCATACCTCACGCGAAATAACCTTGGGCGGGAGCATTCCCTAGTTCCGGGTTGTAGATGTGTTAAATGAGTGGGTCGGGTCGGGTCAGGTTTAGGTCGGGTCATTAATGGTATGACCCAAATTGACCCATTAACCAATTTATGACCCATTTATGCATAATGTAAATTTTCTGATCCATACCCGACCCATTTAACTAAACTTAAAAAAATCTTATTTCTTATATATATGTTTAAAAAAATGGTATTGCTAAAATAGTTTTATACAACACAAATTTAATGGATAGTTTTTATAATTTTTAGAATAATTATTTTTAAAAATCTAATTTAAATTATTTTTTATTTTAAAAATTTAAATTTAAATTATTTTTTATTTTTTAAATATTTTTATTTTTTGTTCTTCTTCTTCTTTGACCGGCTGCTAGCCACAAGTAAGCCTCAAGCTCGCCGAGATCCAACGAGCTCGAGTCTTGCAGATCGGTGAGGCTTGAGCCTCACTAGCCGTCGGCAAGGCCTCCGCCTCACCAAATCCAACGAGCTCAAGGCTCACTTGGCCGCTGCTTGCCATTGCCGTGCTGGTGACCGAAGGAAGAAGAAAGGAAAAAAAAAAAAAGGAAAGAAAATAAGAAAATAAAAAATAAAAAATAATTATAATTTCGATTTTTATAAAAAAATATATTTGTAAAGTTAAATAGAAAAGAGAGAGTCTCTCTCTCGTAAATGGATTCATTTTTAATGGGTCGATAAATGGGTCTTAAATGGTCTGTTCTTAGACCCATTTAAGACCCATTTATCTCAAACTTCTTTATTTTTAAAACCTATTATGGGTGCTTTGAAAATTAAAGCTTGACCCATTAATGACCCATTTAATTAGAAATGGGTCCATAAATGGGTCAATGACCCATTTTAACACCTTTACCTGACTGCCTGCTAAAATTACAATATTTTTCTATAGCAATGCACCAATTGTTTGGCACAATCCCAACTTGAATACTCTATCTCTCTTCACTGACTTTGACATGTAGGAGCCAACCAAATGCGAGGGAGTCTTCCAACAGTCGGGGCTTCACGCTTCCAAATCTCCCAAATTTTAGCATTAGCATGAACCTATTTGAGGGAGAGGTTCCTCAATCAATATGAATTGCACAAAGTCAAAGTCGCTTCAACTTGCAAGCAGCAAACTTTCGGGGAAAGTGCTTTCTCCGAAAAATCTGCATGAGCTTTGATCATTCACTGTCATGACCAATTTTTTCGGGGTGTGAACCACCTAGAGTTTAGCTAATGGATTGTTAAGTCTAGACTTAACTCGAGCTCTCCTAAGCCCATACCAATTCGCAACTTTAGGTTCAAGTTGAGAGTGCTAGTATGAACACCTAGAGAGGGTAAATAGGTGTTCAAAATAAATCTTGGCAAATATATGCGGAATAAAATAAACTTCAAACAAAGGAGTTAGGGAAGAGAATAAGAACACAGAAATTATAGTGATTCGGCTTAATCCAAGCCTACATCCACTCTCCCACGCTAACAGCCTTCTTGACTGGATTACACTATGCAATCAACAAGAGATTACAACTTCGAGTGCAAACACTTAGTAGTAGATCACACTATCTCACTAAGTCACTCTTTTGGTATTTCTCTCACGATCACAAACGTTTAAGCTCTCAAAAGATAAGTATATGATCGAATGTCGCTCAGACTTTGGAATTATAAATTATACGCTCTATCTCTTATTTGCTCATCGGTCCTTCATCTCCTTAAATACTCCTCCACTTCCAACTACCCGTTGGACAGTATCTTGAGGATCGTCTTCCAATATACCCATTGGACAGCTCTATATCTAGAAGATTTGGTAACCGTTGAATGACAATGGTAGAATCCCAAAATGATTCCAATCGCCCATACAAACGGAATCTTGGTTTCCATAAGTAAAGTTTCTTCGTATAGAAAGTTCTTGTCTTCAATATCCAATCGTCAATCAATTAGATTAAGTCAATCAAATTAATCTTGATGTGGAATCCAAACCAAATCACTAGCCGTTATATGATTGGGCTTGAGTTACATTCTGTCGAGATTTAGATGTAAAGTCTGAGAGCCATAGACTTTACAATCTGAGTCTGAGTGCAACAGACTTTACAATCTAGGTCTGAACATATTCTGCTTTTGAACAGATTTAGCTTTAAGGTCTGAACACCGTCTGAATAAGTTCAGCTCCAATATAGAGTCTGTCTTCTGGTTCAGCTTCAGCATAGAGTCTGTCTTCTGGTCGTCTTCACACTTTGACAATATCATTTACACGTTCTATCATCTGCATGGTCTATTACTTAACCATTAAACATGCTAGTAGCATTTGATTTATTTTGTCATCTTCAAAACATCATAAGGAATTTCCCTAACACAAGTTCTTAACATGCAATTGATTTTTTTAACTAGGAGTCGCCACTAATCTATTTTTGGTGGGTTGATTAGAAACCCAAGTAAAGTACGGGAGATTTACTTTACTCCTACGAACTAGAGATTTGGGTACAGGGACTTGGTTACACTAGATTTCTCTAACGCCCTTTCAGTACCATTTCTTTTTTATTTTGAAAAAATGTTTGGCAAGCAGCTTGAATTGATTTTCCCTAACTTGTGAGGTTATCATACGGGTGCACAAACCACCAATTTAACACCCAAGTAAAGCAATAAATAAATTGCAGGATTTACCTCATAGCAACGAAAGCATCTGCATTGTTAGTTTAGAATTCACATTAACAGTCCTAGATATGATTTTTAATTAACACGCAATTTTTGTTTTTTTTTGTTTTTTATTTTTCACTTATTTAGTGAAAATCATGCAATATGCAATGCATGCTATTAATCTAACATGAAATGACATGGCGGTATAACTTAAATTATATGACATGAGTAAAAATGCAATAATTAAATATGCAATCTAAATTAACCAAAATGACCTAATCTTAATGATGGCAATTTCTAATTAAATGATCCTAAAAAAAATCACTAAATGACGTGTATTTCATGAACCTAATTCTATATGACGTGCGCATGATATTTCTATTCTAAATAAGCATGCAATTCATTCTAATATGTAATGACGTGTAAAGAATGCCACAATTCTAATTTTTTTCATTATTATTATTATGAAATTCGAAATTAAAATTGCCAAATAATTAAACGTGCAATTCAAATTTAAAACTAACATCCTAAATGAATGCATTTTTTATTTTTTTATTTTTTTTAAACAAATTCGAAATAAAATCCCTATTCTAAATATGCAAGATAACAAGAGATATTCTAAAACCAACTTAATCCTAATTCAATTATATATATATATATATATATATATATATATATATATTTGGATTTTTCCTTTTACATAATTAAATTGATTCAAACACCATGATAGCAAATCAAGCGGGATAAGATTGATATTCAAAATTGGCGAATCATATCTCGCGCATGAAATCGGATTGACCAATTTTAAATTAAATCACGAATCGAATCCCAAGCATGAGATTGGATTGATGATTATGCAAGAGATTGTGAGTTGGATTTCGGGCGCGAAAATCGGACTGTCAATCATAAATTTCAGAGGCAATTTCATGTCGTGAATTCTCATCCTTACACTAAGGAATAATTCTACTAAAAAAAATATAAAAAGCAAAATAAAAAAAATAGAAAGAAAAATTACCTACTTTGCTTTCCTTTTTTTTTTCCTAGATTAGATGATTCTCGACGGCCAAGGACTCACGAACGGCGGCGATTACACGGCTCACGGTGTGGGCGAGCTTGCGGAGATGGAGCTTGCGGATAGAGATTTCGCGGACGTTGGCAGAGGACGCGAGCTGAAGTCAATGGTCAAGAGTGACTTTCGTTTGGCCTCAACCAAAAACAGCATATCCCACCAGTTGGTGTTCCACGTGCCTCTTCTCTTCACTAAACTATATGAATTATGTTATCCCCACGTGAAAACTCAACCTGCATGAAAAAACATTTAAAAGAAATGGTTGAAGAATCACGTTGCAACCCACAATAAAGGCAAGTTGGGTGTTAATAGCAGCTGGCTTCGTCGTTGACGCGGATTGACGATTGTGGGTCAGTGTTGGCGCTTGGGGGCAACAGCGGCGTTGTTGGACTACTCGCGGCATTGAAAGGCTAAGGCACGTGGCCGTCAGAATTGAGCGTAGTCGGGGTTGCTCGTGGCGTTGGGATGATAAGCTTCGTGCTCGAAAACTGCAAGAGCTAATTCGTGCGTTCGCTGGAACTTCAACGCTGGGGCAGGCCGAGGCGGCAAACGGCAGGGACGAAACGTCTACTGCCACCGGGAGGATATGGGTTTGGCATTGAGCTAAGGTGAGCAGCAGCTTCACGTCTGGATGGGGACGCCATGGGATAACAACTCGATCACGGCTTAGGATTTACGGCGAGGGCAATGCTCGGCCCATGATATTGAGGCATGGCAGCGACAGTGGGAGCCCGGAGTGGTTTGTTAATGATTGATAACCTGCAAAACAGAGAAACAGCTCCACAACAAGGTGAAAGATCAGCAACGGTAACGGCAGATCGTCGCGCGGTGTAGGCTGGGAGACGGTAGATTCTCGGTGTTGAAGCTCGGTGATGACGGTGTTCGCTGGATGTTCACCAGAGTTACTGGGAACTTGCTGCAAGAAGCGTTGCAGCAAACTGGAATCCTCCGGGCAACTCACCAGCGGACTGTGACGCGCCAAAGCGACTGCCGGTGTTCTCTGGAGCCACTAATCTGTTAAGGCAGGGGCTGAGGTGGATAGGATTACTGAATCACTGGTGCAGCGCCATGGATCTGCAGGAACTTCCGCAGGGGTAGTCAAGATGCGCGCTTGAGGCGAGGACGGCTTTGATTCTCATTCAGGACGTTTAGAGTTCATTAGATTGAGTTGCCGTTGATGGGGCAGGCGCTGATGTAGCGCAGCATGGACTCGGCCAGGCGGGGGCGTCAAAACTGGGCTAGACTAGCCAGGAAGAAAATGCGCGGTGGTTCTCGGACGCCGCGAGCAACGCAACAGCGACAGTCGTCGGGGGTTGCGGTGGTGGCCGAGGAGCTTGTGTACGCAAGAGGCCAAGCAGTTGTAGCGAAGGAGACGACATGTTCCTCTTCTGCTTCCGTTTTCTTCTTCTTTTTTGACCTTTTGGTTTTTCTCTCTCCTGCTGCTACACGTATCCCTCTCTGTCTCTTCTCTGTTTTCCCTCTGACCTACTGACTTTTCCCTTTCCTCAGCAGCTTTTTCTTTTGTGTCGCTCTCTCCAAGGAACGAAGGACAACACCCTAAACCTTTTTTCCTCTCTTTTTATTCTCTCTTCTTCGAACCCTAAAGGAGTCCCCCAACGGAAGAGCTTTTTCTCTCAATGGCCGTGTATTCAATAGGTGTGGCACTCTAAACCCTACGTATGTTTTCTTATTTATAGCACGGATTAGGGTTTTTAAATGTTCCAAATCCATATCCATGAAGATTTCTTTTCAAAACGCAATATTTATTTTTTCAAACGTAATATTTGCTTTTGAATTAAAATCTCACAAAGATAAATCCGTAAAAAATCTTCAAGGATACGGGCTTGGACCGATTTATTTTTTTCGTGGGCTTAGCCCGACTTATCAACTTAAAGTTTTTGAACCATCAATTCGAATCCATCCGTCACCGGCCCAATGTAAATGCAAATAAAAAATAAATGCACCTAAAAAACTATATGCTATGCGATTAACTATTTTTTTAGGGGTAAAATTAACCCCTAATTTTTTAATACAATAAATGACTAAACATGTCGTCAAAATTTAGATGTCAACATTCACCATCTACAACAATCAGCTCCGAAGTGGGAAACCTGGCGACCGAGGTATTGTCCATACCTCATAGTAGCTTTAGCTAGGTGCTACCTAAATGCATATGACACGACCCACAGACGGAGCATGATCCGCGACCATCCATGATCGGCGGTGTCACGCACAAAGGGCTATCCAAGAGCAACCCACAACCAACCCATGATCAATCCATGAGCGGTACAAGCAAAGGCCCATGCGCGACTCATGAACGACTCGTGAGTAATGTTCGATCAGCCCATGTGCAACTCGTGACCGTTCAGCTGCTCGCGGGTCAGACGACCCTGCAGACCCGAATCTTGCTTCTGACACACGCCCACGGTCTTCCCAAGGGCCTGCTGTGTGCAACCATCGAGTAGCATGCTGTGTAGCATTGTAATGATGATACAAATTCAAAATGGACCGTTAAATCGGAGGGACAATCAACGGCTAAGATGCGACCCGCATTTGTATAAATATGGATCCCTCTCCCTCATTATAAACAATTCATTCACAAGTGAATATACACTCTTTGCAAATTCGACTCTTGTGTTCGAGCGTGTGTGCGTAAGGCTGACTTAGGATCCATAATCCTAAGGCCGCACGGTGTTCTGATCGATCGTAATCGACCAACCTATGACAAGTGGTATCAAAGCCTTCATTCCAAGCGCAATGGTCGATCCTCATTTTGATGCTCTAGTTGCTCACGGTGATGACCGTGAAGAACGTGGGCGTCCAACCGAGAAGATCACTTGGTCGAAGAAGAACCGTGCTACCTTATGTTCAAAGGATCCAAAGGGCGATCCAAAAAACCGAATGAGGGATTTAAACGAGACTGTCACGAACGTCCAAGCGATGATGGACGACCTGCACTAGACCATCGAATGAGTGGAAGTCGGTAGGGAGGAGTTCTTGGATGAAGTGCAAGAACTCCAGTCCGACATGGGAGAGCTCCATTTCGAAGTGCTGGGATCCATCACACACAAGCTGCAGTAGTGGGATGAGACTTGAGAGGCCACTATTGTGGCTATGCGCATGAAGATGGTCAAGATGAAAAGCAAGCTCGCCGAGTTTGAAGCTGCACACGTGAACGGGATGATCACTGTGCAACCACGTGCCGATGCACCCAAGCCAAAGGAGTTAAGGGGCTCCCGGGTGGCAAAGGACGTGGATAACTTCCTGTGGTACATGGAACGCTACTTCCAGACCATGGGAATGACCGACGACGTAATCCGGGTAAACACCACAGCCATGTATTTAGCTGATGATGTGTTGTTGTGGTGGCCTCGTAGGTCGGATGGTAGGAATGGTGATCCCATCACGACATGGACTCGGTTCGTCAAGGAATTTCGATGAACCTACATCTCGCTTATGCGAAGGAGGAAGGTCACGAGGAACTCAAGCACTTATAGCAAAAGGGAGAAGTCCGCAAGTATGTGAAGTGATTCTCAAAGCTGCTGCTCCAAATCCCGTCCATGACCAAGATAGAGGCGCTCCACCAGTTTATGAGCAAACTCAAACCATGGGTTAAGCAATAGCTCAAGCAGTGCAACACAACGGATCCCTCGACGGCCACTTCTGTGGCCGAGTCTATTGTGGAATACAAACCTTCGCCCTTGGCCAACAAGCCAGACTCTCGACTGAGAGAAAGGACCATTGGTGGGGGAGATCGAAATTGGTACAACCGTCTGAATATGGGTAGACCACCTACGATCCCTCATAAGACTCCACCCGAGTCAAGCGGCGGAGGATATCACCGCAAGGTATGCACCTACAAGTGTTTCTTTTGCGACGGGCCACACATGGCCCGAGATTGTCCGAAAAAAGGAAAGCTAGCAGCCTTGAGCAAAGAGGATGCATCGTGAGAGGAGACGCAGTTGGGATTGTTGCGGATCCTTGGGTCGATCAAGACCAAAAAGGCCAAAGAACCCAAAGGAATGATGTTCGTAGATGTGAAGATCGGTGGTACCACAATGTGTGCAGTCGTGGATACTGGGGCGTCCGACCTCATCATCTCCAAAGAGGCTGCAAAGAAGCTGAATCTTCCAATTGAGACGAGGAATGCCGGTTGGCTGAAAATGGTGAATTCCAAGGAAGTCCCAACTAGCAGCATGGCAAGGGACGTGGAGCTACACCTTGGTCCATGGACCAACAAAGAGGATATCGAGGTAATTCCCCTGGATGACTATGATTTCATACTCAGTTTAGGGTTCCTCAATCAAATCAATACGGGCGTTATTGCCCTTCGCAAATTGCATATGTATCCTAGACAAGCGGTGCTAATGTATGGTCCTGATCTACCACGAATCGGGACGCGATAGGAAGATGCTATCGGCCACGTAGCTATCAAAAGGGCTGAAGAAGGGCAAGGTAACCTTCTTGGCAGCATTGAAGGAGGAGGGCATGGAAGAAAGCGAGGTACCGAAAGAGGTGTCTCGAGTCCTCAATATCTTCTAATACGTGATGTCGCCCGAACGCCAAAGAAGCTACATCCTCGAAGAGAAGTTGACCATCGAATCAAACTTGTGCCTGATGCTCGACTGCCAACCATGGCACCCTATTGCATGGCTCCGCCCGAGTTAGAAGAACGGCGAAAACAGCTAAAAGAGCTGCTCGATGCGGGGTATATTCTGCTATCCAAGGCTCCGTTCGGTGCTCCGGTGTTATTCCAAAAGAAGCATGATAGATCCCTCGGTATGTGGATAGACTACTAAGCCTTGAACAAGCTCACCGTCAAGAACAAATACCCAATCCTACTCATCGCGGACTTGTTTGATCAAGTCGGGGAAGCCCGATGGTTCTCCAAGCTCGATCTTTGATCGGGGTACTAGTAAGTTCAAATTGCCGAGGGAGATGAGCAAAAGACCACATGTGTGACCCATTATGGATCGTATGAGTTCCTCGCCATGCCTATTGGCTTGACAAATACGCCGGCCACATTTTGCACCCCCATGAACTAGGCACTCCATTCGTTCCTTGGTCGGTTCGTTGTGGTTTACATTGTCGTGTACGGCTAAACGCTCAAGGAACATGTAGAGCATCTAAGTCAGGTTTTCCAGACTATTCGGGAGAACGACCTGTACGTGAAGCGCGAGAAGTGCGCCTTCGCTCAGAAGGAAGTCCCTTTCCTTGGACACGTCGTCGGGGGCGAACAAGTGCGGATGGATGCAGCAAAGATCCATGCCATCGTTGAATGGAATCCATCGACCAAAGTGACAGAGTTGAGATCCTTTCTTGGACTCACAAATTACTACTAGCGTTTCATCCGAAGATATTCGAGTCTCATCGTGCCACTCACGAATATGCTAAAGAAAGAAAGACCATGGGAGTGAATGAATCGGTGTCAAGAGGCCTTCGATAGGTTGAAGCATTTTATGATCGAAGAATCGGTGTTAGTGCTACCTGACTACACCAAGCCATACGAGGTAGAAACCGATGCTTCTGATTTTGCTATTAGTGGTGTCTTGATGCAAGAAGGGCATTCAATTGTCTTCGAATCTCAAAAGTTGAATGATACCGAGCGACAATACATGGTCCAAGAGAATGAGATGACTGCAGTGGTGCATTGCCTTCGTACATGGAGGCACTATCTCTTGGGATCACGGTTTGTCGTTAGGATCAACAATGTGGCTACAAGTTACTTCCAAACTCAGAAGAAGCTCAGCCCGAAACAAACTCGGTGGCAAGACTTCCTGGCCGAGTTTGACTACGTGTTGGAATACAAACCGGGAAAATCCAATTCCGTGGCTGATGCCTTAAGCAAGAAGATGGAGCTGGCCAACGTGATGAGTCGACCTGACTGTCCTTGGATCGAGCGTATCAAGGAGGGGCTGAAGCACGATCAAACAGCCCAAGCCCTCATTCGATACGTCCAAGAAGGCAAGACAAGGCGGTTCTAGTATGAGGATAATCTCCTCTACACTAAAGGGTGGCGACTCTATGTGCCGCTCCACGGGAAACTTTGGAAAGAAGTCTTACACAAGTGCCATGATTTCAAATGGGTGAGTTATCTGGGAATCCACCGCACCATGATGCTCGTAAAGGATCATTACTATTGGCCGCACATGAGGGACGACATTGAAACCTATGTGCAAACGTGTCTTGTGTGTCAACAAGACAAGATAGAGCAACGGTCATCGGCAGGGCTCCTTGAACCATTGCCTATCCCAGAATGACCATGGGAGAGCATTTCCATGGACTTCATCATGAATTTGCCGAAGTCTGAAAAATGTTGGACTCTCATGGTCGTGGTGGATCGCTTCTCCAAGTATGCAACATTCATGCTCGCTACAAAGGATTGTCTAGCCAAAGAAGCCACCAAGCTATTCCTCAAGCACGTCATCAAGTATTGGGGCATTCCCACACAATTGTGAGCGATTGCGGTCCTCGATTCACTAGGTGGTTCTATACCAAGCTCTTCAAGTTGCTGGGGATGGACCTCAACTTCTCCACCAGCATGCATCCCCAAACCGACGAACAGGCAAAGCGAGTGAATGAATTGTTGGAAATTTACCTCCAGCACTACGTAAGCAACACGCAGGTGAATTAGGCACGGCTGATCGACATGGCCCAATTTTCACACAATTTGCAGCAGAGCGAGTCCACGAACCAAAGCCCGTTCGAGATTGTGACCGAGCAACAGTCACTTACACCAAGCATAATCGCCTCGGGGTATCAAGGAAACAGCCCTCCCACATACAAGTTTGCTAAGGAATGGGATGAGCATGTGGATTTGGCACGGGCATGCCTCAATAGAGCGGCAAAGCGCACCAAGAAGTGGGCCAACAAGAAGCGACAGTACGTGGAATTTCAAGTCGAGGACTTGGTGTTGGCCAAACTTCACCTGGTCCTTCGGTACCGTGATGTACACAAAAGGTTGATCCATCACTATGAAGGCCCCTTCGGAGTGTTATGGCGGATCGGGAAGGTAGCATACAAGCTGGACTTGCCAGCCAAACTCAAGGTACACCCCGTGTTCCATGTAAATATGTTGAAACCTTTCCACACGAACAAGGACGACCCGGATTGAGGTGAGTCACAATGAGCGCCCCTTGGAGCAAGAACCTCGTATGATCGGTATGTTAAATGCATCATGGCCGACCGGGTCATACAGAAGAAGTATTGTGCGCCAAGAAAGGAGTATCTCATCCAGTGGAAGGGCCTTCCCGAGAGTGAAGCAAGCTGAGAACCCTCCGAGAATCTATGGCAGTTCAAGAAGCACATCGAAGCCTTCCATGCCACAGATGTGACAAGGGAGTCGCCATATTAGGTGGGGGAGAATGACATGGCCCACGAACGGAGCATGATCCAAGATCGTCCATGATTGGCCGTGTCACGCACAAAGGGCTGTCCAAGAGTAGCCCACGACCAACCCATGATCAATCCATGAGCGGTATGAGCAAAGCCCCATGCGCAACCCATGAACGACCCATGAGTAGTGTTTGATTAGCCCATGTGCAACCCATGATCGTTCAGCTGCTTGCGTGTCAAACGACCTGCAGACCCAAATCTTGCTTCTAACACACGCCCATGGTCTTTCCAAGGGCCTGCCGTGTGCAGCCATCAAGTAGCCTGCTGTGTTGCCTTGTAATGATGATACAGATTCAAAATGGACCGTTAGATCGGAGGAATGATCAACGGCTAAAATGCGACCTGCATTTATATAAATAGGGATCCCTCTCCCTCATTGTAAACAGTTCATTCACAAGTGAATATACACTCTCTTTGCCCATTCGACTCTTGTGTTCGAACGTGTGTGCGTAAGGCTAACTTGGGATCAATAATCCGAAGGCCGCACGGTGTTTTGATCGATCATAATCGACCAACCCGTGACACATAGATATGTCAATTCAGGTTTTCAAACAGAAGGAAGTTTTGATCAAATGCATGTGGAGAGGGACTTGGGGACCTAGGACTTTGCTTTAGACTATTTGAATAAATTTTATTAATTTGAAATTCGAGAATTTCTTGTTTTTTGTTAATTCATGATATATCGGACTCTGTCATGGTTTTCATTCAACAAAAGGCTCCGTTTAATCAATATGAAAAAATATTTAATTTGGTTAATTTCTCATTTATTCCCTAAATTCTGGATATGGAATTTGAGGTGTGACAAAATTATTGCAAGACAAATTCGGAACTTTGAACAAATGAAATTACCTCTAGAGAACTTTGCAACTCCCTGAATAAATCGTTGCTTGAAAAATCAAGTACATCGGTGCTGTTGGAGAAATCTTTCCGAATATTTTGAAGCCGACAAAACATCTCTATCGCCTAGTCCTGGATAATTGCAGACCTTCGATTTAAAGTCTGAAGACTTTCGGATCACAAGACTCAAGACTCAAGTCTCAAGACTCAAGACTATTCTTATTGATAGTTTTTCTAATCCAATGACGAAAGCAATCCAGAGCCAAAGTATTTGGTTGAGGATTTGGTCTTATCCTCTGGAGAAGATCTCTTGGCTGGATAAATATAACGGATTCTTTTATTCGTATTCAAAATCGTTTGAAGATCCGATGGTCAACGAAATATTCTTGAAAGGTTCTATTCTTGGAAACCAAGATCCCGATTGTATGGGCGAACAGATTGATGGGCTATCGTCGATTCCTTTAATAGCTCGAATGATCTTCTTGATTGATTCCGTCCAACGGGTAGATTGGAGGAATTCCTTTGGTAAGTGCCAACGGGTATGATGGCATAAAGGAGTATAAAAGGAAGACGTTCTAGTTACTTTAGTGTATAATCAATAGAGAAATTCCAGAGTCTGAAGCACCTTGATTATTAGTCGATACGTTTTGAGCGAAATTGTATACACAAAGAGTGTCTATACTTAGTGATACCTTGAACGGGTGTGGTAGATCATCTACACCGAGAAATCAAGGAAGAACAACGCTGTAACATCTCTTTGTTCATAGTGGAATCCAGCCAATAGGCTGTCAGTGCAGAAGAGTGGACGTAGGCTTGAAATAAGCCGAACCACTATAAACCTCGTGTTCAATTCTCTCTTCCCTTCTCTCAGTTTTACTTTGATAATTGTTTGTCTCAAATCTATCAACTATTTAGTATTGTGCAATTATCGAGAAAAATCCTTTATATACCTATTCACCCCCCTCTAGGTACTCATACTAGCTATATCAATTGGTATCGAGCTCGGTACTCACTTTATTTGAAGTGTTTTGCTTCGTAGTAAAAGATCCATGGCTAGTATGTTAGCACTGTGGCTGATGGAAGGGCAAAGCAATACTGCACCACCCTACTTTGATGGAAAGGATTACAACATCGGAAAAACAAGATGAAAGCTTTCCTATGATCAAAGGATCCTCCGGAATGGGATGTTATAGAAAAAGGAATTACTCCTACAGCTGCATCAGTCTCTGAAAGAGGGAAAGAAACCGTTGAGACCAGCGGAATGACTCAAGAAGAGATAATCAAGAGACAAGCACTTGATGCAAAAGCAATTTACTCTTTATATTGTGCTTTGTCACCAACTGAATATAACAGAATATCTTCTTGTGTTACAGCAAAAGAAGTTTGGGACAGATTACATATCACCTATGAAGGAACATATCGAGTGAAGGAAACCAGAATTAACATTCTCCTCGGTCAATATGAAGCCTTCAAAATGAAGTCGGAGAATCTATAACCGACATGTTTAGCCGTTTTACGATATTGTCAATGGTCTTGAGAATCAAGGACAAGCAATTTCTGATCCCATGAAGGTGAACAACCTACTGCGTGGACTCTCCAAGGATTGGAATCACATAAAGACTTCAATAAAAGAGACGCAAAGGATTATGCCACTATCTGTCGACGAGCTGATTGGAACTCTTCAGTCTTATGAAGTGGAACGGATCAATGATGATGAAGATCCTAAAGGTAAGAAATTTATTGCATTAAAATCAAATTATGATTATGATGATACAGATTCTCGAAGATGATATAGACGATGAGGAGCTTGCCCTCATGATAAGAAGATTCGAAAACTGAATAGAAAATGAAGAAGGTTCAACTCAAAGAAACAAAGCTTTCAAAGACAGCGAGACCAAGTCTCGTTGATGATGAGGAACCAAACAAAGATGTAGTTTGCTTCGAATGTAAAAAAGGGGGACACATCGTATCTAACAACTGTCCTCTTCGAAGAAGAAGAAAGGAAAAGCTGAAAAGTCTCGAAAGGCTCTCAAAGCCGAAACCCGGAGTGATACTGAGTGTGAAGAAAGTGATGATGAATATGCCAACCCGTGTCCGATGGCACAATCGGACTCGGACTCGGATTCTCCGGATCGGACTCGAAAGTAAATTTGAGGTAAGTAATTTTAAAATTCCTGTCAAAGTTTCTAAATACATTGATGAACTGTGTTTTAGTCTTAAGACTTCTCTCAAAGGGATTTCCGAACTTAAAATGAAAACTCGCTCTAAAACAAAAGGAAAATGTTTTAAAAGAAAGAGTTGAATGTCTAGACAAGAATGTTTCCACTCTTAAAGAAAATGAAAATAGTCTTTTAAAAGAAAATGCTCTTTTAAAAACAGACTTATCAAATATTTCAAAGAAATTTTCAATAGGGTCTGAAATACTTGAAAAAATTCTTTTAGCTCAAAGACCTTATTTCAATAAATCCGGTCTAGGTATGACAGCGAAACAATTCCCTTGATTGATTTTCCTAAAGTAAAAGAAAGAATTAAGAAAAGACCCCGAGAGAGGCTTACAAAAATCATTTCAATAAAGTTTTTGTAAAGTCGTAGGTCGAAATGCTCTCGATATTCAAAGTGCAACAGTCCGGATCACTTTGAAAAAGAGTGTCCTATGGTTTGGAAACCGTTAAGAATGCATGGGCTAATATCGCTTATCTTACTAACACCAAAGGACCCAAGAAAGTTTGGGTACCAAAGAAAGCTTGAGACTTTATTTTAAATGCAGGTCTCCATCAAGAAAAAGGTGAAGTGGTATCTTGACAGTGGATGCTCAAGACACATAACAGGAGACTCAAATTGCTTCATAAAGCTTGTTCAAGTAAATGGTGGAAAAGTTTCATTTGGAGGAAACAGCAAATGAAGTATTATGGGATTTGAACTGTGAAAATTGGAAATCTCACAATAAGTAATGTTTCCTTAGTGGAAGGACTCAATTACAATCTTCTCAAAGATAAGTTAATTGTGTGATCTTTTGGTTTCAAGATCTTCTTTCAAGAAGGAACATGTTCGGGAATCGGCAAAGACTCTACTCGATCTTTCATGGGTCGAAGACATGGAAATATCTATCTTCTGGATGTGAAACCAAATGAATCGCAATGTCTAATCTCAATTCAAGACGAAGCAAGCTTATGGCACAGAAAGCTTGGTCATGTCAACATGAAGCAATTAGCCAAAATCTCATCAAAGCAGCTTGTTCGAGGTCTACCCAAATTACCATACCAAAAGACTGATCCAAGCACTCCATGTATTCTGGGAAAGCAGGTAAGAAATTCCTTTAAATCAATAAATCAAGTTTCCACTAACCGTGTACTACAGCTGCTGTATATGGATCTCTTCGGACCAACCAGAACTCAGAGCATTGGAGGTAAGAAATATTGCCTAGTAATTGTGGACGATTACTCCCGCTTTACTTGGGTATATTTCCTTGCAAGTAAATCCGAAACCTTCTCGTATTTTGAAAAATTTGCTAAAAATGTTCAAAATGAAAAAGGGTGTGTTATTTCAAGTATAAGAACATATCATGGAGGTGAATTTGAAAATCAAGATTTTGCAAAATTTTGTGATGAATCTGGTTTTCAACATTTATTCTCCTCTCCATATACTCCGAGCAAAACGAAGTCGTGGAAAGAAAAAAATAGATCTCTTCAAGAAATGGCTAGAACTCTTTTAATTGAAAGTAAGATTTCTTCACGATTTTGGGCTGAAGCTGTTTCAACAGCATGCGATATCATTAATAGAGTCTTCTTAAGACCTATTCTAGAGAAAACCCCTTATGAGTTATTCAAAGGTAAGAAACCTATTGTTTCATATTTTCATGTGTTTGGTTGCAAATGCTTTATATTGAAAAATGCTAAAGATCGAGTTGGTAAGTTTGAAGAAAGATCGATGAAGGCATCTTCCTTGGATATTCTACATCAAGCAAAGCCTACAGTCTACAATAAGAAGAGCCAATCTGTGGAGGAGTCAATGAATGTCAAATTTCAAGATTCTACGCAAGATGAATCCAGTCTGACTCATCATGAAGAGTCTGAACCTGCTCCAGACCCTTCAAAGCTTACAACTCAAGAAGCATCTTAGGCTCGGAAGAAAAAGATCAAGCTGTTCGTGAAGATTCAAATAAAGAAAGAGATCATCAACCAGACAAATCAACCAAGAATCGGAAACATAAGTCCAATCATCCCAAAGATCTCATTATCGGCGAAATTAATGAAGGAATTCGCACTAGATCCAAAAGGCGAGAAGAGTCTAGTCTTTGTGGCTCTTGTTTCTGAAATTGAACCAAAGAGCATAGAAGAAGCTTTATCGATGAAAGCTGGATTGAAGCTATGCAAGAAGAGCTCGAACCAGTTCAACATTAATGATGTCCGGGAATTGACATCCAAACCAAAAGGTAAAACCATATGTGGAACTAAATGGGTGTTCAGGAACAAGATGAATGAGAAAGGAAAAGTCGTACGAAACAAAGCAAGACTCGTGGCCAAGGGATATACGCAAGAAGAAGGAATAGACTATGATGAGACTTACGCGCCAGTAGCAAGGTTAGAAGCTATTCGACTATTACTTGCATTTGCTTGTTATAAAAATTTCAGGTTATTCCAAATGGATGTCAAAAGCGCTTTCCTAAATGGATTTATCCATGAGGAAGTTTATGTGGAACAACCACCAGGGTTTGAAGACCCAAAGAAGCGACTCGGTCTTCGGGACCGAAAAGGCTTTGTATGGTTTAAAGCAAGCACCTCGAGCTTGGTACGACAGGGTAAGTAAGTTCTTAATACAGAATGATTTTGTCAAAGGTAAAGTAGATACTACTTTATTTATCAAAAAGGAAAACAAAAGCTTTTTACTTGTTCAAATATATGTGAATGATATTATTTTTGGATCTCCTAATGAAAGTCTGTGCAAGAAATTTTCAAAGTCTATGCAGGATGAGTTTGAAATGAGTATGATGGGAGAGTTAACATTCTTTCTCGGGCTCCAAGTGAAACAAATGGAGGAAGGAACTTTCATTCATCAAGAAAAGTATGCAAATGATCTTGTCAAAAGGTTTGGATTGGAAAGGTGCAAAAAGACCGACATACCAATGTCATGTTCTTTGAAGATAGACAGAGATGAAGAAGGGAAGAAAGTTGATCAAAGGCTGTACAGGAGCATCATTGGTTCACTTCTTTATCTTACTGCTTCTAGACCTGACATTTTGTTAAGTGTTTGTATCTGTGCTAGGTTTCAATTAGATCCTAGAGAATCCCATCTCAGTGCTGCGAAACGTATTATTAAATATGTTGCTTCATCTTCAAGCATTGGTCTTTGGTATCCTAAGAAGGGAGACTTTAATCTTCGAGGATATTCAGACGCAGATCTGGCCGGTTGCAGAGTTGATAGAAAAAGCACTTCGGGAACTTGCCAATTGCTTGGAAGGGACGGTGTCTTGGTTTTCAAGGAAATAAAGCACCGTGGCTCTCTCAACAACGTAAGCCGAGTATGTAGCTCTTGGAAGTTCTTTGTTCGCAAATTCTATGGATAAAACAACAGCTACAAGACTTTGGAATTTAAGACTCATGCACGAGAGATCGATGTGACAATACCAAGCGCAATCAATCTCACTAAAAATCCAATTCTTCACTCAAGAGCAAAGCATATAGAGATTCGACATCATTTCATCGAGATCATGTTCAAAATGGAGAAATCTCAATTCAATTTGTTGATTCAAAAATCAACTAGCGAATATATTCACAAAACCTTTGGAGAAGAATCAATTCGATCATATTCGCTCCGGACTCAACATTTTGAAGCTTGAGGAAGTTAAAGTCTAGAGACTCTCCAACCCTCGACTCGGACATTCATGGCTATAGACGTAAGTTGTTATTTTATTCAAACTCGAAAAGGTACGATCCTTAATTCGGTTAATTTATAATTTCCGTGAAAACGGAATCGTGTCTTTTCAAAAAGGATTAACCTCTATTTGGCAGTTATTGATTTTAAAACGAGGTGTCCTGTTCACTTTCCTTTGTGCCGATTGATTTTTCCTTTTTAAACCGAGTTATATATATATAGTTTTCCTCGCTCAATCTTCAAAACCCTATAAAGCATTCTCCTCCCAATCCTGTTTCTACTTCGTGTTTATCTTCAAGAAAGTTGCCATCTTTTCTTGGGAAAGCGAGTAAAGGAATCTTTCATCGACAAGAAAGGATGTCTTCCTCGAGAAAGTCTTCAAGAATCGCGAACAGGGGACCACAGAGAATGAAGGAGGGACCTACCCATTTCGATCTCACCGAAGAGGAAGATTTACCGAGTCAGCAACAGAGTCCGATTCACTCTCCACCACGTCACTCTTCATCATCTACCCCACAAGATGTGAGTCATCAACCGGAGGAAGAAATAATCGAGGACGTTGAGACTCGTAAGAGTCCAAAACCCTCTTTTATTTACAAGCTCTATCGTGCAATGAAGAGCATTGGGACTCCATTTGAACTATATAGATGATTTCCTTAAAGATAAAAATTATGGGAATGAGTATCTATTTCGCGACGAATGGAGGATTTGGGAATTGCTCCCAAAGGAAAGGCCGAGGAAGCACTTGCGAATATTCCAAGTGACCCTCGTGTATCGGGACCGAATCCTACCGACGGAACGATGATGATAAAATGTTCAGAGAGTTTCAACCTCTAATGGGAGTTGCTGCGAAGGTGAAGGGTAAAAGAAAGGACTTGTTTAAATCGAAGGAACAGGAGAATCTGTTTTTCAGACTATTGAAACGAGGGGTGATAAATCCTAAGAGTGTTGATTTCGATTTCTTGGATGCCATTAAAGTGAACTTAAGGGAGAAGTTAAATCTGCTTCAACTTGAGCAATTCTGCTCCGATACTACAGACGGTTATGCGCAATTAACAACATACTTCTATTCGAATCTTAGCTTTTGGATGCGAATAGAATATCATTCAAGTGTTCGAGATCAAGTCTATGAGGTGGATGTGGACATATTGCGACATAATTGGAGTTGAAAGAGGACGATATAAATCAATCAAGGTTTTAATTGCTCATACCACTCTGGAACTTGTCAAAGACAGGAATACAGAAGGAAGAGTAACATACTCAAGAATGCATGCCATCAACATCTTGCTTCACAAAATTGTGATCAACTGCATCAGCCAAAGTCTACATCAAAGACTCGACTTGTCTAATTCCGAGGCAAAATTGATGTATGCGATCAATTCAGGGAAAAAGTTTCTCTCCCTCATACCATTCTCTTTCACATGTACGAGCAATGGTGAAAGACAAGGGCCAATTGCCTTATTCGGTCTTGTGACCAAGATCTTCGACACTTGAACATTGAACCTCCACATACTCTTTGTGTTCGACCATGCGACAAAATGGTGGTGGGTTTGAAAATGCTGACTAAAATGCGTCTGAAAGAGCTTAGTAAGGCAATGGAGAAGTTCAAAGTGAAGACTCCAACATCTTTTGCATCAAAGAGAAAATGGAAGGAGCCAATGGGTGCTTCATTCAAAAAGAAAAGAGCTCTTATCTTGGAAGATGAAGATGAAGAGGAAGAAGATTTCACTATCCCCGCATTAAAAGAACCGCACGTTCCGTACTTGAATCAACGTAACATCGAAGAAGGGAAAAGAAGCAGAAGAAAAGAACGAGAGAGAATAAGAGGGACAAGCTAAGAACAGAGAAGCAGAGGAGCAACAAGAGAAAGAAAAAGAAGCTGAAGCAGAAGGAGAAGCAAAAAAAGAAAAGTCTACGAGATGAAGCTGCAGAGGAAGGGAATCAAGGCGCGATGAGCATGACCATCACTCTTCCCCAATTGAGGTCTTAGAGACAGGGGGAGATGGAGAGCAAGGAAGGACTACACCACATGCGTCAACAAAGTGAAGGTGTGAGTCGCTCACCAGCAAATCCAGAAGATTTTCAGGCTTCTCAAATGCCTGAGGAAGGACATGATACGTCAACGCCAAATCTGCTCGATTACGCTGAAGTTCCATCGTCTGCCTTCACTCCATCCGAAAAAGCAAATGCGAGCACACAGACGGACAATACAACAGATTTCGTCGTATCCTTGATGTTCTTCTGGAAATGCAGGGTCAATTCTATGCTCTGGAATGTGAACTTCAAGTCATGAAGAATGCTGGAAAAGCATCTTCTGTTACCTTGGCAGATCAAATGAAAGACCTCGCTCTTCAAATTCAAGCCAATGCCAAAGGAGAAGAGGTGGCTCATTTTCGGGAAGACTTGAAGAGGCTGGAAGGCATCGTCCAGTCGATGGGAGACTTCCAGATTGTGCGCATTCCAAAGAAGACTTGACTCCTTTCTCACCTTTTTAATGATGACAAAAAGGGGGAGAATTGCAATTTGAACTCTTTAAATTTGAACTCTTTAAACTCTTTAACTTTAAACTTTGAGACGTGTTTGAATATTTGAGTATGACTTGGGTGTGAACTTGACTGACTTGTGTGGATTTTGATGTTTGACTGTTTGCATTTATATCAAGTATTGTTGTATGGTCTTACTCATGAAAGACTAACCAACTTTCTGTGGATGCAAAGTCTGGTTAATAATTTATTAATCTTTATGAGATAGCATATTGCTTGAGTAATGTTTTGCAGGTCAAAGTCATTCAAATCTACAGAAAAGTTTTGTCACCATCAAAAAGGGTGAGATTGTTGGAGAAATCTTTCCAGAATATTTTGAAGCTGACAAAACATTTCTATCAATCCAGTCTGGATAATCGCAAACCTTTGATTTAGAGTCTGAAGACTTTCGGATCACAAGACTCAAGACTCAAGACTCAAGACTATTCTCATTGATAGTTTTTTTAATCCAGTGACGAAGGCAATCCAGAGCCAAAGTATTTGGTTGAGGATTTGGTCTTATCCTCTGGAGAAGATCTCTTGGCTGGATAAATATAACGGATTCTTTTATTCGTATTCAAAATCGTTTGAAGATCCGATGGTCGACGAAATATTCTTGGAAGGTTCTATTCTTGAAAACCGAGATCCTGATTGTATGGGCGAACAGGATTGATGGGCTATCGTCAGGTTCCTTTAATAGCTCAAATGATCTTCTTGATTGATTCCATCCAACGGGTAGATTGGAGGAATTCCTTTGGTAAGTGCCAACGGGTATGATGGCATAAAGGAGTATAAAAAGAAGACGTTCTAGTTACTTTAGTGTATAATCGATAGAGAAATTCCAGAGTCTGAAGCACCTTGATTATTAGTCGATACGTTTTGAGCGAAATTGTATACACAAAGAGTGTCTATACTTAGTGATACCTTGAACGGGTGTGGTAGATCATCTACACCGAGAAATCAAGGAAGAACAACGCTATAACATCTCTTTGTTCATAGTGGAATCCAGCCAATAGGCTGTCAGTGTAGAAAAGTGGACGTAGGCTTGAAATAAGCCGAACCACTATAAACCCCGTGTTCAATTCTCTCTTCCCTTCTCTCAGTTTTACTTTGATAATTGTTTGTCTCAAATCTATCAACTGTTTAGTATTGTGCAATTATCGAGAAAAATCCTTTATATACCTATTCACCCCCCCTCTAGGTACTCATACTAGCTATATCAAGTGCCTCTCCACAACCGGATCGATTGAGGAATGGACCCATGGGAGAAATCGCCCCCCATCCTAAAGGCCTCAATAATAGCAATGCAAGGCAGTCATCTAAACCATCTGAAATTCCACCTCATTTATTTTGGTAGATGTCCAACATCGCCGAAAATCTCGAGTTGCCTACTTCCAAGGATAGACCTCTAGCGAGGCGGTTCCGAGACAAGTTCAGAAGACTGGTCAGTGACGAAAGGCCTACAACCCGTGGGATGAGATTGTTACTAGAATGAGAAAGCAGATTCAGATCGCACTGGACAGACGGATGCGAAGACCCAGTACATTCAAACTCGGTGAGATTTTATAAAGGAGATTGTCCCTCCCAGCTAGTTCTCATCTGACCCCAGAAATGGCAGATTCCAAAACGTAAGGAAAGGATTCACTGGGAACTAGGGGGTACTCATGAAAGATCAATGGTGTTAGCTACTCCATTAGATTATTACAAAAGAGGCGTGCGATACGATAAGTTGGTTTCGGAGGCACATTGGATCGCTGGACCGGAAAGTTGAAGCGGAGATTTGGTCTTCGGTTGACGAACAACCTTCATTCGCAAACATAATCACACAATACAGAAAACAACAGTTATTAAGGGTCAATCTTGCCATGTTAATCGAATTGACAGAGAGGATATTGATCTTGATTCTGTTGACGTATCGCGAGTGATATTGATCTTGGTTTTGTTACCAAGGAATTTTGATTGTTTTTAATTACGGCTATTTACAAGTATTCCGTAAGTTTGCTTTTTAAAAATAAATAAATAAATAATGCTTAGAGGTAACTCTAGATTCCTTACAATTCTATCTAGAATCTGAATTTAACCCGTTGGTAAAATTTCCTCATTTTTTGAAATTTTGAATTCATAACTTACCCCGTCACGAGTTCTAAGGTCAATTCCAGAATCTAACGGTTTTTTTTTTTTTTTTTTTTTAGTTAAGTAAAACGAAAATGAACTCAATAAAAAAAAAATGAAAGATTCTCATTTGTCAACAACAACAATCCATAAAAGAAAAACACATAAAATGACATAAATAATAAAAGGTTCAAAACACGTAACATAAAAACTAAATTATAGAACTTCAATTCTCAACCATCCATGAAAATGTGCTTCAAATTCTAACTACTTGAGATCAAAAGAAATAACAATCATAGTTAATTAATTAAGAATACTTTTAAATTTAAAATGACCATTAACTAAACTAAAATAATTATTAGAAAGCCTTACTGCATATGTTCATTCCGCTTCAATTAGTAAACTCTATTTACTTATAATAATCTCCTCTCTAAGACTATTCTTATCTTTTAAAAAAAAAAGAGATTAAATAAATTATTCACTCTTTAGATATATGAAAGAATTACAATATATAAAGATAGATAAGAAGTGGAAAGGGAACATAACACCAAAAACTAAGTGAGTCGAGGACGATAATTAGGGATTTTAGGGTTCCCGATACCAATTCTAATTCCTAGTTCCATTCCCATAGGAACTAGGAACCGGTGGTTCCTTTAAAAGTGGAATAGGGAATCAAACCATCTCTTCTAGAACTTGAGACCATACTCACTCCTAATAATGCCAATCTATAGAGGTTTACAACGGTATATCATAACTAATAATAGAACATTGGAGATTTGAGTATTATTTAAAGGGTTTTTTTTTTCTTTTGTAAAGGTAAAGAATATTATAGCTTTGGACAAAATACAAAAGACGGCGCCAAAGGTTTACACTCTAAGGAACACCGAAGAGTGGAAGGGAGCCGTGACAAAAGGCAAAGGCAAGTAGATCAAAAGGAGAAGAACTACAGTTACAATACAAAAACAACTACAACCACCAGACCTCCGCCAAACATTTGAAAATGAAGAACGGAGAGATGATGAAGCTTGTAGCAGAGCGAGAGAAGAAGCGGGGAATCTAAAGTTCGAGACGATCCGTAAAGATGGAGGGATCAAGATCCTAACTTCTTTGGAGACGCCTATTTCTCGGAGTGTCTGGAACACTTGTGAACGTAGTCGCTTTATCTTTGACTATCTTCATAAGGTGGTTCTTCAAAGCAGGGACAAACAGTGCTTCCCTTCGGAAAATAATATCATTCCTTTCCTTCCAAATCAAATAACAAAGGGCATCGAAAGAGAACCACACAATCCGATGGTAAAAATCCTTACCGGAGAGCAACTTGATCGCCCAAGCAAGGTTGTCCATCCATGGCCTCGATTTCCAAGGTAGATTGCATCTTGTCGCCCAAAAAAAAGCAAGCGTGGCCGAGATATGACAGTTGAAGAACAAGTGATTGATAGAGTCCACAATAACATTACAGAATGTGCGAGTACCCGAGTTGACTCTGCCAGAATGGATAAGGAATTCCTGGGTGGGTATTCTGTTCTTGGTAATCAACCACAAGTTAAATTGATTTCTAGGGACAATATAAGAGTTCCAAATAAAGGAGTCTCAAGAAACTCTTTCCTTCTTTGTTCTAATGAAATCCCATGCATAGGCAATAGAAAAGAATCCGGTTGGGTGACGATTCCAGGTGAAACAATCCGATGTAGCAGTCTAATCTGGGATAGAGAAGCTGCAACTCTCAAGTGAACTCTTAAATGAGTGACCGAGGGGGAGAATAAATCTGCAACAACAGCTTGCTTAGGGAGACCCGACATTTCAATGATGGATCTCGGAAATAAAAGATCCAGGGGGCCATGGTGAGCCATTGATCATACCATAAGGAAGCCAAGAATCCGTTACCAATCTTCCAAGCAAAGCAAGACCTAAACTCTGTTCTTAATTGCAATATTTTTTTTCTAGCCCCAAGAACAAGTAGAAGGTGTCGAGGAAATCCAGAAATTGTCCTTTTTAAAGAAATTAGAATGGATCCATCGACACCACAACGATTCTTTGTCAGTGAAAATGATCCATATGTACTTAAGCATGGCCGCTCTATTGCAGTCTTTCAAATTCCTTATGCCTAGCCCACCTTCATTTTTTGGGAGGCATATGTCATCCCACGCAACCTTAGCCCCACCTTTACCAAGTGTGGATCATTTCCATAAGAATTGTCTCAAGTTTGTTTCAATACTAATCAGAACCGACACCGGTAAGGTAAACACACTTGACCAATATGACTAAATGGAATGGAGGACTAACCTAATGAACTGCAGTCTTCCAGCAAATGATAGAGATCTTTGAGTTCAAGATCAAGCCCTAGCAGTGATCTGATCAATTAGAGCAATACAATGAACTTTCCGAAGTCTAGAAGAGATGATGGGAACCCCGAGGTATCGCACAGGTAAGGTACCTTCTTGGAATCCAAAGGCCATTTGAATATTATTGTGAAGAGAAAGAGATCCTCCCAACATAAAGATTTCGCTATTGTTTCTATTCGGGATTAAGCCACTCCATGAAGAAAATATATCAAGGCCCTTTTCGTTAAGGTGATAGACGCCCAATCAGCCCGGCAGAAAAGAAATACGTCATCCGGGAAAAAAAAATCCCAAAACTATTTTTTTTTATCCGAAGGGTTAATACTCTAAAAAATCATAAATTAGTATACATTTGACAAATATACCCAAAAATAATTTTTTTTCACCATAAAAAGTCCCAAACTAGTACACCATCGACAAATTATTAGAAACTGGTACACTTGTGATAAATTTACCTATGTTAGTTTTTGTTAGATGACATATGATAGTTGATTAGTATACTAGTTTGAGATTTTAATCTTTGTTTGTCATAATTGTATCATTTTTGTGGTTTTTTATGGTATTAATCTAATTTAATTGATGGTGTATTTGTCACAAATATATCAGTTTAAGTTTTTTTTCCGTGATTTGAGGTAAATTTATCACAAATGCACCAATTTAAAGTTTTTCGTAATAAAAAATTTAGTATAGAATATATTCATCACAAGTGTACCAGTTTGGGATTTCTAGAATAGTAACCCTTATTTCAATTACAATATTTTACAAAGGTTTAAGATGGCCCATTGTAATAATGAACAACACATCATAAATTTGGATATGTTTTAATTATTAAGATGTACAAAGAATTACGATATTCTATCATAATTAAGAGCAAAATCGCTGTAAATTTGGAGTTCTTCAAAATCAACGGTTTACAAATTTTACAAGGTTAAGTTGTATTGTAGAACGGAACCTCGTAAATTTCTTTTCTTTTTTTTAATCAGGAAGGATTACAAATACTTACGACCATTCTTTGTAATAAAGAACTAAATTTGGATTCCATTCTCGAATTCTCTGCAACGAACAGGGGCCTCAAAGATTGAGGCGATGGAATCTTTTTTTTTTTTTTTTGGTAAGAAGGCGATGGAATCTTAATAACGACGATTTACAAAAGTTTGCGGAGATCTGTCATAACTATAGTTTTTCAATTACGACCATTTACACAGAGTTACGATAATTGTCTAGACAAGAGGAAAATGTCATAAATTTGAGTATTTTAAATTAAGACTATCTCCAAAGTAATCCATCGTAACAAAGGACAATACTTACCGACCAAAAAAAAAAAAAAACAAAGAACAATACATCCTTAGGCGGATAATTTTGAATAAGGACGATTTAGAAAGACTTAGTATGTTTTCAAACTTATGACGGTTTACAAAACATAAAAAGTTTGGAATTTTTTAATAAATATGGTTTTCAAAAGTTTACTACAATCTATCATGATTAAGAATAAAATGTCGTAAATTTAAATATTTTGTCAGCTACATCTATTTACGAAGATTTGCGATGTTTAATTGTGACAAATATAAAAAAAAAAGTCCTAAATTTGGAAAAAAAAATTCAATTACAACAATCTATTAAATGTCACAATGGTTCGTAATTAGAAAATGACAAAAAGCCCCCATCACGTCTTATTTTTTTAGGGTTAATACCCCGAAAACCCCAAACCGGTATACTTGTGACAAATTTACCCCAAACTATTTTTTTGACCACCAAAAACCTCAAACTGGTATACGTTTGACAAATTTACCCCAGACTGGTACATTTGTGACAAATTTACCCTCTGTTAGTTTTCGTTAAATTTTATTATCAAATTATTAAGTTAAATGACACGTGCCAATTGACTTGTATACCAATTTGGGATTTTATGATCCATTTGTCGAGTTTACAATTTTTATGATTTTTTTATGGGATTAATCAAATTTAGGGAAGGGTATATTTGTCACAAATTTATCGGTTTGGGGTTTTTTGCGGTCGAATAAAGTAGTTTGGGGTAAATTTGTCATAAATGTATAAATATAAGGGTTTTTATGGTCGTCGGGATAAATTTGTCACGGGTGTACAGGTTTTGGGTTTTTCATAGTCAAAAAAATAGTTTGGGGTAAATTTATCATAAGTGTACCAAAGTTTGGGGTTTTTCAGGGTATTAACCCTATTTTTTAAAATTTATGATGAGACAAAACACTTTGAGAAGAAGGTTTACAACAATCCGTCGTAATCAAGGACAAAATATGAAAAATTTTGAATTTTTTTAATTAGGTGGTTTCCAAAAAGTTCATGATGTCTCTCCTCTTTTCATTGTCTTTTCCAGCCTTCAATCATGGGAAGGGTTTGAGCTAGTCTCACCGTCCCTCCATTTGTTTTGATTTTCTTTGCGTTTTTTTTTCGTACTTTTCCCCTTTTTCTCTTTCGATTAGTTCTAGATTTGAGAGTTTGAACTCTCTAAATTTAGTTCTAAACTTAGGAGTTTTTCTCTCCTGATTTAAATTTGGGAGGTTAATAATATTTTTGGAAATTCAACAGCTCGTGCTCTATCCGCGTACAGATCCTCTACTTCCAGTTTCAATGATAATCACATAAGCTCTAAAGTCTTGCTAAACTATAAAGATTTACTCTTTTAAAGGTTAGATCTGTGTTTATTCAACCTAGTTTTGGTTAACTCCATATGGCAATAGTGTAGAGGAAGCCAAACCTAGGCACTTACCATCAACTAACAATGTCATAGTTATTGGAGAAGGAATTTCCAGTGTATACTCATCACTAATGATGATACGAGATTCAATTTTTTTTTTTTGGTCGGTATACGAGATTCAGTTATTAGCCATCAATTATTTTACTTGACAAATCCATTCTTTTAAAACAAGTGTATGCTTAACCTCGTCGGTATTTTGTTGATTCTCCTTATTTTATGGATTTGACTTTGTTTTCTAGTATTCTGGCCTTTGCTTTTTTTTTCGATTTGCCTTACCATGAAAGTTTATATACTTCTCATGTACTATTTGAGCCATGAATATAATTTTTTTCCAGCCAAAAAAATTGAATTATTTTTAAAGCATTCAGATTACGGCAGTTTTTCAAACAAGGAAAAATTACGGTGGTTTAAAAGGTTTGAACGGTTCGGTCATAACAAGAAAGGTAACAATGTAAAACAACCCTTAAATTTGATTTTTAATTTGTCGGATGTGCTTTCTTTAGTGGGTCGGATGCTGATTCGCACGTGTGCAAAACATTTTATGATTTCGTTTATTTCACGGAAAATAACTTATAGAAAAATATTTTCCGAATTTTTCGGCATTCATTTTATGGAAAATGAACTAGTTAAGGAAAAAAATTTCCACTATTAGAAAAAACACATTCAAAAGTGGAGAAAATATATTTCACTTTTTCCATTTCATTTTCTTTCACTAAACACATTTTCATTTTATTTTCATGTTTTCTTTTGCTTTTTTATTTGTTAACAAATTTTGGTTTTTTATTTTTTTTTCTTTCTACCTTTTTCTTCTTCTTCCTTGGCCTTGGCTAATCATCGACCACAACAATGGCCAACGACCAATCACAACCAGCTTGAACCTCGCCGACCTGTGGCAAGGCTTCACCTCACCTAATCTAGCAAAGTTGAGCTCAGTTGAGATTGGCGAGCTGGGCAAGGCTTGAGCATCACTCGAGGTCGCCAAAGGTTGGGGAGGCTTTGGCACCTAGGCAAGGCCCAAGCAAGCTCAAGCCTCACCACCCCAAGGAGAGATCGGAGCTCGCCAATGGCAAGTCACTAGCCATCACCATAGCCGGCAACCAACCAAAGCCAAGGAAGAAGAAGAAAAAGAGAAGGAAAAGAAAAAAAAAATAAAAAAGAAAAAAGGAAAAGAAAAAAAACTAAAAACTAAAAGATCTATTAAAAAACAAAATATTGAAAAATTATTGAAGATGAGTACATGCAGGAAAAGATTCTTCTTAGGCGAATGAGTACATGCAGGAAAAGATTCTTCTTAGGCGAAAAATATGTTTTAATTCATTTCAAATTTCAACTGAACATCCAAAAATATGGTTATTTTTCTACAAAATAACTTTTGAAAAACAATTTCCGGAAACGCCATACTTTCTGCAAAATGAGCGAAACATCTAATTCTTTTTTGCTTGTCTGAATGTATATTCTAGACAGCTAGTTAAAGTCAGCTAAAATTCAACAACCAGATCTTTCCATCTCAATCTATCAACTGTCTTAGTTTTTGCTATGCCATTGCCACCAGCGATTTCCTTCAAAAATTGTTATGGATGATCAATTCTAGTCTGTTTCCAAGATAGAGTAGGGAACCGTGAATCAAATGAATTGGTCTAAAGATTGAGAATTGGACCGAACCACTGGTCTAATCCAATAGATTAGGTCTTTTTTTTTTTTTTTTCTCACTACTTGCTCCCTTCTATTATGAAGAAATTAAAAAAAAAAAAAAAAGATTGGTAAACCTCTAAAAAGGGAAAACCCATCGGCCACCTCAAGAGTCAGAGTCGGGTCGGGCCGTGCCGACGAGACGAGTTCTGCTGACTCACCGCGCCAAGCTCTCGAGTAGTCCAGTTCCTTCGCTTCGTTCTTCGACTGCAGGACGCAGACGCCACAGGAAACCCGAACGATCCGCTCCCTAAAACCCTAAATTCTCTCTCCATCTCTCCGACGCACCCGCGCGAAACCACCATCGACACTAGCTTGCGCTCTCGTAGGATTCGAGGTCCTGTTCGCTTCTGCTTATTTTGCTCACCGTCTGCGTTGCCGGCCGCAGCGGCTCCCCCTGGAATCTCACCTTTTTGCGCCGCGCCGCGCCGCGGAGGCGATTTCGGTTTTTTTATTATCTTTTGCGGCTGTCCTTTTCCTTATGTCTGACGGTTGGTCCGTTGATTGCGATATGTCTGGACCTTTACTCCTACGGGCAAGGAAGTTATCAAAGAGCAGTCTTTCGTATTTCTGAAGCGAAATGAGTTGTAGTGGCGCTCGTTTGATTAATGTTAGAGAATGCGATTCTTGCTCATTTCTTGATAGCTTTGTTGGGCACGGCTGGTGCGAGAGCCATGAATTGCTCTTCGTTGGGCGCTTGTGGACTTGCACAGAAGGTGTTTAGGAAAATGCTCGAGTGAATTGCGATTATACTTCTTTGCGAGGACAGTGTCGTGGACATTGAGAGAAATCTTCACAACCGTTTCTTTATTCTCCATCTGTGGATTTCTGATTATAAATTTTTTTGTTCAACCATTTTGTTTCTGTCGGATTGATGAACTATTTGCTTGCAATTCACGTCAATATTTCCCTTCATTTTTATAGTAGATGCCAAAAAAAAAAAAAAAAAAAAAAAGGTGTTAACAGAAATCCCCCTTTAAGGAATTTGATTGCTTGGAATGGGATTCTATCTTCTTAATTCTGTGGCAATGAACAAAACAGTCCTTGTTTTAGTGACTAATAAAGTTGGCAAGTACCCATCTTTCTCTTGGTGATAAGAAAAAAATGTTTACTTAATTAACGAAGAACGAGCAAATTTGGGATCATCTTTTGTTCATTAGAAGCAACTATGTTTAAGGAACTTTTTGTAAACTTCATATGGTATTCCGTTTTATGATGAGGAAAACTTTACCTGCAGAGAAAGAGGCTGAGAGGAAGGAAGAGGAGGGAGAAAAGATGGTGTTTGGGCAAGTGGTTATTGGTCCTCCAGGATCAGGAAAGACTACTTATTGTAATGGCATGTCTCAGTTCCTCCAACTCATCGGAAGGTATTCTCACTCTCTGTATGTGTCAGCTTGTTCTTTTTATCTATCTTTGGAATTTGGATATGTATTCCTTTCAAGATATGGAATGACGAACATCAGATTCACCCCTATGTGCCCCCATCTTTGGGAGCAAGTTACGTTTCTTCACAGCTAGATAACTTACTCTGTTCCTACCTGATTGTTAGCAGTCTTGTGAGGTTTTAGGGTGGTTGTGGCCAGTGACTGTGATACTTGACTGCAGTACACCTGTGTAGGACACAAATGTTTGGTAGCTGAAAGTTTAACTTTCTTGGCGATAATAACAACCACAAAAAACTAAGTACGATGCACATGACCTCATTTTATCGGGTTTTAGTTGCTTCCAACTAGTTTGTTGTTAAGAAGGTTTTCTCCTGTACCTGATAATGCATTGCCCTGTACAAGCTTTGGAGTCTAAAATAGCCATCTTCCTAAGAGTGTCGTGGTTTGCCGGCGGGTGTATATTAAGCTTTATGAAGGCATTCCACACTTGCAGTGGTGTTTGATCATTTATATGTGGATTTTTGTAAAGTTCACTCTTCCTGATCTTAGCTGGTTACACAACTTTTTTGACTGTTTATGCATGTCACATGTTGGCCTTTACTGTTTCTGGCTTTTGAATTGTCAACAATCAAGTGGGTGAGTTCAAATCTATTCATCTGTGTTTTTGTACTAATCACTTGTTTGCAAAATACTTCTACCACCAAACTCATGGTTGTGATTTGAGGTGTGCTTTTGCCGCACAAGTCACTGGCATGTAAATAGAGTGCACAACGTATGCAGAAGTTCTTTTGATTGGTTTTAAGGAGGAGTCACCAGCATGTAAGGATATGCATGATACGAAATGTGATAGCAAAACTCCACCTACTATTTATAATGATACATGGCTATGAAATGTCAGAATCCAGGGAATTTTCCTTAATTTTAGCCCTCCATGCTTAATATATTATACCTTCATTGGCAATAGAGACTCTTTGTACCAATATGATTAACCTATGTGCCTCTTAGTGTAGGTTTCTACCTTGAGATTTGTGGTAAAAGGAGATATGAAAAGAATAGGAGACAGGAAATTCAATGTGATTTGTGATTTCTGTTCTTATTGCTACATACATCATATCATTTCCTGGAAAATTATTGTATTCACTTCCTTTGATTTAGTTAAGGAATTATTGTATTGTGTTGGCTTGCAGGAAAGTTGCTGTCATTAATATGGATCCTGCCAATGATATGTTGCCGTATCCTTTTTATACCTTCTTAATTACATGTTGAATCCCGGTTGTTGCTAACTAGTGGAAATTGCTGTCCCTGTATTGCCCTTAACATGAGAATAGGTATGAATGCGCTGTAAATATTGAGGAACTTATAAAACTAAGTGACGTGATGATGGAGCATTCTCTTGGGCCTAATGGAGGTGACCTTGCAGTTTCTGTTTCACTTTCTTTGGAAATCCCTTTTCAGTAATTAACAACAGAGGCACCTAGACGTGTTATGCAAAAGACTTTATTTAAGATATCTTACAAACATGCACCTTGGTGTTTTTTTTTTTTTTTTTTTCCATATGCAACACACAAACGAACAGCTTCCACTGTGGAAAATCAGATTCTACATTTTCCCTGAGGATCCCTTCCTTATGTGATTTAACTATGATTTATATTCTGTTGCTTCCATTCACATTCCTTTATTATTATGTTGGACCAGGTCTTGTGTACTGTATGGATTACCTAGAGAAGAACATTGATTGGCTGCAATCTAAGCTGAAACCTCTTCTAAAAGGTTGGTATACTAGGATGATAGATGTTGCTTTCTGTACATGTAAATAAACTGCCAGATGAATTTGGCATTCTTTTCATGTTATATTCTGTTAAAGCGAGGTTCCTTTTTCTGGTTTGTTATCTTCATCTATTAGAGGATGAGATCCTAATGCTTTGGAAATGACAGTGTTGGCATCCCTAACCAATTGAATAGATTATTCCGGTGTGTTGGATAGAAATCTCACATAGAAATCATGTGAGATTACATTAATTGATCTAAAATCTTAAACCAGCAAGCAATTAGCTTGTGAGGTGTGCTAAACAGGTCCCTTCACTCTCTAGTCCCGTATAAGATGGGCCTTTCACTGGAAAAACATGAGGTAGATGTAACCATGTCAAACAGAAAATGGGAATAGCAACATAATAGCGGGAGTAATATGCAAAATAACAAGAGAGAGAATGCACTCTGATTAAAGAATACTAGACTTCAGTTAATCCATCTGAAGTTTGAATTCTTGCTTTGAGCTCTGAGACCTTGGAACAGTCAAATAAACAGAGTACTATATGTGTTCAAGTCTATTGGTCCTTCATTAGCAATTTTTTTGCTCTACGTTAAGACCAAATGGCAACTTGTCCATGAGAGGGAATGATGGAAAACTTCTGTGACTTTGCTCATTGCTGATAGAGAGTACTGTTGTTCTTCAAACATCATTTTTTTAAAAAGTACGTAATGGTTCACCACATTGCTGTTTATCATTGGGTCTTTATACCTTTGAGTGCATATGCAGATAATCCTATAAAAAAATTTATAAACAAATGAAGGGTGATTTGCTTATGAGGGCTCTGCCATTTTCGGTGCGGCTGCTAAGAATAGTTAGGAGGGTGATTTGCTTATAGGGCAGGTTGAATAGTTTCTGTGCAGCTCTGCCTAAAGTTGGACTTGCCACTCAAGGCTCACCTTTGTAAATCAAGTGCAGGTTCATGTTTTAAGTGAGTCATGTTTGGAATATAGTCTAGTTTTTGACTACTTTTGTGATACTTTAAGGCTAAAATAAAAGCTACATATGTAGCTTATTGTGTTTGATATGACATGTTCGGTGAATTTCTTGTTCCCCCAACACCTCTCTCTCTTCACCCCCTCTTTCCCTATTAGCATGTCATTATGCATGTCTCCATGCTCTATTCTGTATATTTTTGAGTTTTTCTTTATATACTTTATTGCCCAATAATTTACCTGCCACTTAATATTTCTGCAGATCACTATCTTCTCTTTGATTTCCCTGGCCAGGTGGAGTTATTTTTTCTTCACTCAAATGCCAAGAGACTTATAGAGAAACTTGTAAAGAAGTTGAACCTTCGTGTATGTATCACTACATTCTAACTTATCAATTTGATCTACTTGTGGGGCAAATCTCCCAATTTGACTAACCAAAACATGTTTCTACTCTCATGCAGTTGACCGCAGTGCATTTAATTGATTCCCATCTATGCAGTGATCCAGGCAAATATATAAGTGCTCTGCTTCTCTCTCTATCGACCATGCTACATCTGGAACTCCCACACATCAATGTCTTGTCTAAGATCGATCTTATTGAGAGCTATGGGAAGCTAGGTGCTGCAGCTATATAGAGTTCACTTACTGATTGTAAATTCCAGTGAAATAATGCTGACCATTTGCAGACATTTTACAGCTTTTAATCTCGATTTTTACACGGATGTGCAAGATTTATCCTATCTACAGCAACATCTTGACCAGGATCCTCGCTCTGCAAAGTACAGGTGTGATTTTGTGTAAATAAGTGGCATGTGTCTAGGAATCATTATGTTGCGTATATATACCTTCCTAGTTTATTTTCTATTATTTCATGGATTCTTGCAATAACCTTGAGTTTGGAGTTAGGCATTTAAATTTCATTTAACCCTGATCGTTAGTGCCGTTATCTGTATCATCCAGGTGATCAGATTCTGTGATGTGCCTGCCCGTTGTTTTATACCAATGCAATGATGATGATCTTCCTGCTGCCTTACATTTTTTATTTGGAAAGGAATGTTGTGCGTACTCTACTTTATCACGTTTCTTGTCTGGTATCCCACAACCCATTGAACACCTCATGTCTAAGAAGTATAAACTTTTTCTGGCCAAGTAGGATGAGCAGATCTCCTTTATAGTGGTGCATGCTGATTATTGTGTCTTGTATCTCCTGTCCTGGATCCAACTGATCACAAATTTACTGACTTGGAGCTGTTTTGATTGTTATCCTAGGAAGCTTACGAAGGAACTTTGCGATGTGATAGAAGATTATAGTCTTGTCAATTTTACAACTCTGGATATCCAGGTATATGTGCACGTCCTTGGTCCCCATTTTTAAAATGGTATTTAAGTTTGGAATAATTCCAAGAGAGGTGAAAAAAGCAATATCTCATTGAAAGGTTCCATTAAAAGCCTCTTTGGTTTCATTTTCTAAGTCAAATTGGTGCTTTCCAGGACAAAGAAAGTGTTGGGAACCTCGTGAAGCTGATAGACAAGAGCAATGGCTATATATTTGCTAGTATTGAACCTAGTGCTGTTGAATTTAGCAAGATAGCCATTGGTCCGGTTGATTGGGACTACTACAGATATCCTTTTCTTTGGAAGCTCCACCCAATCTCATGGTTCATGTTTGATGTTTCTCTTATATGCCTGTTATAGAAAACAGTAGTCCTTTTGGTGCGACATGATGCGATCATCGGTCAATTTTGTTTAATGATATGTCATTTTCTAGTGCCAAAGAAACATAATATGTGGCGTACTACTCCAAGTAATAGATATTGCAAATCATGGGTCTATGCATGGAGGGAAGAGATTGGCTTGTTCTGGGATGAAGTTAGGTCATTTATTCTTGAAAACACTTGTGAAAACCACGTAATGGTTGACTGACTATCTGCTGTTTAGAATGGGGGTGGCCTGTGAACTTCCATTTGGCACGAAGTCTTGCTATTGCCGTTCTTAAGTAACCATGTAAGGAACATCGGTAGGCGTTAAGTTTGTGCACTGCTCCAGGAGTATCTGAGTTCAGATTTTAGTTTCCATCCACTGTTTTACTCACTTTGTACGGCGTGTGACTGTTGTGATCATTGAGCCTTACAATGGCATTAGTCCTTCTGCAATCTCATAAGGTTAGTGAGATTTCCTTAACAAACCAGTCTCACAGTGGCAGCAGTGCAGGAGAAGTACATGAAGGATGACAAAGATGATGATAATTAACAGGAAAAGGTGAAGTTGAGTTGTCAATCTCTTTACAAGCTTCTGTTGTTGAGCTTGAATGTCACCTTCAGATGTCATGTTGTTTTCTGCATATGCTTAGTCTCTCTCTTTCTCTCATCATGCAGTTGAAAAATGTTCTGATCAACTTGCGGCTCGAAGTTGCTTTGTGTGATGGGAAATGAGGTGGAAACTGCAAAGTATTGATGTGGAAACTGCAAAGTATGCAGGTGAAAAGATCGCTGCTTCAAATCTTTCCTCCAATCAATATCTCCGGATAATCACAACGTGCTTGTCGAAAATCAGGGAACTAACCAACTCTTTGGATTTCGGCATCCTTGCAGAGTATAAAAAATGAATTAGGTGGGGTTCCTTGACTTTAAAAATTGCTTAATTGTGACTTTGCTATGTAAGCTGTAGAAATTTGAGAGCCTTGAATGACTCAAAAACACTCGTTAGGTGTTGTTACCTACACTTTGTTGTGGCAAATGCTTAAATTCAGATGTAAAGTCTTGGATCTTTCTCGCAGTTGTATGGCATGTCAAGTCAACCGTGAATGACTTGAGAACCCTCGTTAGGTGTTGCTAACCACACTTGTTACTGTCAAGTGAAGATTTTTTTGATACATTATTTGAATGTCATTTCCATGCTTTGACGTAATTACAATAGAAGTCCAAGTAACGTGTGGTACATGTTTATACAATCTCTTGCAAAGCTAAACCAGTCGCTTTCTGTATGAGCTATTCTGCCCCCTTGTGTTGACTCTTAGTTTGTGTCCGATTTGGCTTCAAGCTAAGTGAAATCCATTTTTAATTTTCTGTCCAAATCAAGATATCGTTTAGATTTATAGGAGATCATCGAAAAAGTCTCAGGTTTAGATGCTGAGATCCCGTTAAAGCAGAAGTCCTTTAGCATCCTCATTGCGTTATAATCAGGTTTAGAGTTGAGGGACCTGTGGTAAAATTACATTTCACTTAAAAAGTATATCTTTTAGGATTTGAGATTTGGTTGGCCGATAACTTGCAATTCCGATCCGATTAATCATGATCTAAAATAATATCTATTGTTTCGAATCATCCTAAAATCATTATTTTCGAATAATGATCTATGAATCACGTATAATCATAATCATTAATTATGTACGCTTCTCTATATATGGAGCACACGTCACGTGATCGTCGACTTCTATTATAGATCTGATTCGTGCAGGTTTTTTCTCCGTGTCGGGCACTGCCCGCTTAAAAGAGCCGTGAGGAGTGGATTCGATATAAGGTTGAAACGACGTGGAGGGTGTGTATTGAGGCCCGTTTACTATTCACTTTTGAGTTCGTAGCTACTTGCCTCATGGAAGACCTTCTAGATGCAGCAGTATAAGCCAAAAAAGAAAAAATATATATTACCTCAATTTACGCGTGAGAGCCAAACAAGAGTAAACTATTTGAATGAGAATCCTCCGAGAAGTAATGTCTTTGTATTACTACTTTATTCATTAGTATGATAAGACGAAATTATATATGAGTTTCTGATAAATTCACCTCCCACGGGCCAAGCCTAATTAATGAGAAAGATTTATGTCGAATAGGGATTTAAATGGGATGAAATTCTTGAAGCACGAAATCCCAACAGAGCACATGATTATCAGCTGCACTATCAAACTTCTATAGCGATTTCTTCTGTGAATTGATAGCTATCAAATTGGTTGGTAAGATATGCGCTTAGACAATCTTAGTACTTAAATCGATCCGCTACATGGTACTACGAACCAGAATTTTGGAACTCTTTTTTGTCTATTTCCCCCCTTCTTTATTTATTCTTTTTGTTGTTGTTAGCTGTTCATAGTTCATCAGATTTTGCACATACGAGTTGACCGGACCAAGCACAACGCAGTTGACCTCCGCCCTGCTCTGCAAGTCACGCTTCTGGTTTTTAGCGTGAAGACTTGTCCAACTCCTAGAGAGAGAGAGAGAGATGGTGGTAAATTCACGCGTTCTTTATATTCCTCTAAATAAAAAGAAAAATAAATTTTTTTGGTCAAAAAAAGTAAAGTAAATTAACGCATCTCTTTTTAGGGAACAATTTGGGAAATGATTATTCCCATGAAAGGGAAGTAATATGCTGTGAAATTTCTTGGGCCGTACCTCGCATGCTCTGGGAGTTTTCTGCGCACCATACTAAGTTCCCCCTTTTGTACGTCCGAAAACGAATCAAGCGTGACAATGGGCGGGCCATTTACGTCGAGTCTAAGGATTTCGTGAAAAATTATATTGCTAGGATGACGCATCGATTAATTAAGCCAAAAAGAGAAAATGGAAACACTTATAATGGCATTGAGGGTCAAAGCTGGTAGGTCTCTTGACGAATTTAATTGCTTGTCCCAGCAACCAAATGACCAAATAAAGAAGACGTGACGTTGATCTTAGTATGCATGAATGGGATGTATTATGTAGAATGAAATAAGCACAATCAAAGCAAGTCTCCCATCCGACTTCAAGAACCGTCAAAATTTTACCGATGAATTGAATAAAAGGAAGGATTTTTACATCCATCCGATTCAAGCAACCTCAATTGATCTTAGTCGTTAGATCATGTTGACCTTATTTAGAGCTTGCACAATTCCACAGTTCACATCATTCTCGGCCCATGTGATTTGGGTGCACGCCAGATTTCTTCTAGATGATGTGCATTTTGCGATGGTCATTAATGACATGCAATAGTGTCACTAGAAACCAATTTAAAAATGTGGCGCAGCTTTGATTTCTTCCCCCCTCAAGAAGGGAAAACCCTGTGCAGACTTTTTGTGAGAGAAGCTTCTAATGCCTATGCTATTCTTTTCAAACCATGAATTTGACTTAGTTGGCTCTTCCTGGTGTCTCAGCAATCTACACCCTCTTGATAAGTGCCTGTCTCTCTCATCCTCCAATCCAAACTCCAAATCCATTCTATCAGAAACCGCATCAGTTCAGTTTAGTCCTCCCACCGAGAACTTCAGAAATTCGATACCAGATGCTCAGCTCGTTCATCTGCGGCACTTTTCAACCTGAGGAAGGAGAAGAAGATGATGAGCCCTATTGGAACAACTTCCCTAGATCCCCTGGAAAACCCAGGAGGCACCGCTTGCTCAGGAGGAGCAGCAACGGCTATATCGGGAAGGAGAGCAAGAACCCGTATGCGAACCGGGGGCTCGACAAGTTCTCGGCCCTCGTGGCCGACCTCGAGGAGAAGAGGAAGGAGATATACCTGCAAAGCGGGTCGCGGGACATAGCCTTCGTCCGGTTCGTTGCGTCGAGCTCGGACAACTTCGTGCCGGTCGTCGTGAAGGCGAAGGATCATCACCATCATCACCATCATCAACATCATCATCATCAGAACAAGGAGAAGAAGAAGGCAGAGAAGAGTGAGGCGAGGAAGAAGATTGCGAGTGCGATCCGTGATTCGGAAACCACGGTCGAGTCTCCAGAGGAGGTGAAAGCAGCGGATCAACCCAAGGTGGAATTGAATGAGGCGGCAAAGAGGAAGAGCTTCTCGTGGAGGAGGCCATCTTGCTATGTGCCTTTGGCTATGATCATGATCTTGTTGCTGTTGACTTTGTTTGGGAGGTCATTCGCAATCGTGTGCACTTCCCTCGGGTGGTACATGGTTCCTTCCCTGAGAGGAAGGAGCTCGACTGTCGCGAGGAAGAAGAAGAAGATGGAAGCTTCTGGCAAGAGGGGGAGTGAGAATAAGGACATAGCGAGAATTGGTGGAGCATATTCTCCTCCCAGGAGCAATAACAGAGAAGAATATGGCAGGACGTGACAAGATGGACATTGTAAAAGCTGGTGAAAATGAACAAATTTCCGTGATATACTCTTAATTTGATCTAACTTCTCAGTCCCTTTTTTGGGTCACAGAGACGATAATTGTTCATTTTGCAGAGAAAAAAGGGATTTACTCTCTAAATCACATGTAGGGTTAGGGTTTACATAAACGAATTTTATATGTCTTGGCTGTTGGGAGGTCCTTCTCTTCTTTCTGGACATGTCCTCATAAAATGCCTCTCAAATTTGTGAATAATGACTTACGAGCCATTTTGGTTGTCCTGGGGCTAGACAGAGAGCACTCCTATAGCTCCCCCAGGAAGTTTGCTTTGTAAAGACAGCTTCTGTTCAGGATAAGATTTAAGACGTACATGTTTTTCGTTTGTTATATAGACGGACTTCTCCACAATCCTTTTGAATGTATCTCTAGTAACACTCCCAAAAGCAAAGATGCAGACAAGAGACATCAGTGAAAGATTGAGTTTGAAAGCTTTGGCAGAGTTCTATCCACTTCGGCCAAGATCACCAATGCAATCAAAGGGCAGAGAGAGCATCATCAATCGGGTCCATCCGTCTGAAGCTATCAACAAAGCAACCGAGACGTGCACTTCTTGTCTTAAACAGCAAGCAAATACTGGTCCGCATTGAACTAGCAACTAGGAACGATCCACATGCGGGAATCATTGGAAGCAGCCTTCATGTCACACTAGCGCGAATCACTTACCCTTAATACTTGACTTCAGGGTTGGTGTTCTAGCCAAAGCTAGCATTGCATCTGTAGAATTCATCGTTGTACAGGCTAGAATACGGAATAACAAGGTACGCATCCGTCCGCAGGGAGGAGAGTATTTGCCCTAGTATTTCTGGCTTTACCATCTTGTGGCCCTTCACATCAACTAGTTTTCCAAGGGACAAAGCACATTCACTCCATTTCCTCTCATGGTTATCAGATTAAAATGAATTCCCGTTATGCATATCGAGAACATTCTCCGCGCAGTAGTCTTTTTTAATCCTGAAAATCCAAGTTTCTTCGATACTACGAATGTGGATACCACATTATTTCCATCTTCCAATTCCAAGAAATCCAAAACTTAACGTCTATTGCCGTCGGGTAGAGAGAACCCTGTCCCAAGCTACCAACTATTGGCCAGCGCAGAAGGTTGCTACCATCTAGAAGGTGCAGAACAAGAGAGAGGCTGGCATTTTTCAAATCCCAAATTGACTGTCGTCTCGTTTGCACCACCTCTTCCCAGACAAAGAATTTGCACTCGCCTATATTGGGTAGACTTTCGTATGCAAGACCCTAACTTTATCTAGCTGTCAGTAGTACGGGCACCACATGATCCGACTGCTTCTATACACTGGATCCGAATAGGCTAACCTTGACTCAGAAATTTTCTAAAAATATGCATCTCCCGACTATTAATAGCTAAAGCAGACAGGAAAGGTGAAATCTATGATGAGTGTTTACTGAGGAAGCGAAGAAAGTGTCGCCACTATACATGTTTTGGATAAATTGGTCATAAAAAGTCAAAGACTCCACCATAAATATGGCAAACATGAGCACTCATTAAATGTGGTGGAGTGATGTTCCATCAAGTACTGAAGGCTATTGTTACAAGTTGCGTTCAGAAGACGAAAAGATGGATACCCCTCGTCGAATTCCCAAGAATTCACAACTTCGCATAGAGATGCGGAATTGGGAAGATTACGCAAAGCCCTCACCTTATTCCTGCATTTGGTACAAGGAAAAGAACTTAATTTACAAATAATCACGTCGACCGCTAAACTTGCTAAAATGGAAAAAGTCAAGAAGATGCATGCCATTTTAATACTCAATTCGAGAGAAAATAGACATGAGAGGAAGAATACTCACCCTAAATCTCTTTGGCCGAGTTCTCTCAGGGCTGTAGCGAGAAATGTGTTTCGGAACTTCGCTTCTGTATGGTCCTGAAGCCAGTGAAGTCATCCTGCCGCTTTTCTCTTGAGTTTCACTTCTCGAGTTCCGGAAAAAGCCATCCTTGTCCCAGGAAACCTCATAGTCAGCTCTCAATCGTGACCCTTGCTGCTCGAGCACACAATGTTAGTCACTGCTGAGCACGTAACAAATTAATAGAAGTTAATCAATACCTAAGAAGGATCTGAGTAGCTCGTAAAAACCTGGGGCTTTTACTTCCTAAGAAGCTATTTAGCACGCTGACAGTCACACTAAACTCAACCAGAAGAAATAACCCCTAAAGGCAAAATATAGACAAAAAAGGCAGAAAGCAACCGAGCTAGATGACAGGAGGATCTGAGTAAATTTATGAACAACATATATAATGCTGGGAATAGCAAGGCATGCGCATCAAACAAGCATCAAGGCGCTTTCCATGCACTTGCTAACCAAGAGATTATTCCTCATGAGGACATGCTTTAGATGTCCATGATGGGATACAAATATGCATTATCTCCTCAATTAGAGATCTGCGATATTGGAATGCTGGCTTGTTTTTACGGTACACTGGCAATTCGGAATATTAATATTGATAGTCCAAATGATATGATAAAAATATTGGTACTTTAGAATTGAAAATTCTTATGTTACTTTATAACAAAATAAATATTACTTCGCCATGTGCTACCTATGTTCGATGCCTGTATTAGGGTCCCTTCTTTCCTTTCTCTTGATAAGTTTTGTTCCGTCCCCCAACCTCCCGGAGGTAGCAACTAAGCCAAGGCTTAGAGCTTGCCCATTGTACTGTCCGTACAAACTTCAATGGAACTAACCAATCTTGTCTTATTTCACCTCAGGGCCAAAAGAAGTTTACCCTTATCATAGCAAATATTTTAAAAGGGACACGCGGATCATCTTCATTCAATGTAAGTGAATTTATCCACGGATATCCCTCTACTTTTGGTAATGACAAAAACCTCAAGGTATATGCAGAAAAAGTACATGGTTCAATCTATGAACACCTCAATCTACTTATAAATGCTCAGATCTCATGCCAAGAGCAGAATGCTACAAGATCATGGAGGAACAGAATAGGAGATGCATGAGATGCTCAACTAAGTGATTCATATGGGAACGTAATCACACGGATCTAGCCCAAATTTAAAGGACATATATAAGACCATGTTCAAACCTTTTCCAATGATCGGCCACATAAAGCTTTCATAGCATTGTGGAAATCCCTGTGCTTTTCAAATTGGACCACAATCTTGCAATGCAGACCTGAAACTAAGCCATCTGTATCCTCATCTCTCTCCCGACCGAAGTCGTCATCATCAGCCACACTGATATTCCTATCAAATGGAAGAAAAATACTCATCTTTTACTGCACGATGGAAAATTGCTAAGGAGCATGCGAAAAACCAAATAGAGGGAAACAGATAACAATGCTTCAGCTCATACCCTCAGCCATCGAAATATAGAATTTCAAACCTTGAACGGGTATTAAAAGCATCATTCATGCAAAGGCTAAACCTTTTGCATTCTCAAACAAACATCTCAACCCAATCCCACAAACATCGATCTTGACATCATACTTGAAGAGCTCTGAGAAATAACTTCAACACTACCTTATACTTCCAAATGTAGAAAAGATCGTATGCGTGACCAACATCGATGGCTTTGACGACACTCTAGGCTCAGCGAACCACCTCGACGGCAGTCCCCGCAACACGATCGTATCCGGCTCTTGCCTTCCACCTCTCGAATTCCCTGCAAGACATTCGTTACTACTCGATTGCACAACTCTCATACACAAAAAAGCAAACGCCTTGCATTGCACAGCCATTTTCGCGATTCTCAATCCCAAAAACACACAAACGCATACGCACGCGAAAGATAAATCGCCACCTCGATTCCCAAAGGCGTAGAACTCCTCCCACTCCTTCCTCATCCCTTCGAAACTATCCGAGACCGGCATCTCGGCACTCAGCACGAACTTCACACCCCCAAGCACCAGATCCATCCCGTTCATCTTCTCCACCAGATACCTCTTCCAATCCGCGTACTTCTCCTCCAAAACCCTAACCCCCTCCTCCCCGCCCTCCTCCTCCTCCGCCGCAGCGCGCGAGCCCCTGGAGCCCTTCAGGAAGCCCAGGTCGCGGATCACGAGCGAGCCGTGCCCGACCGGCTCGTCGCGCCGCCGCTTCCGGACGTCCTTCACGCGCCGCACCTCGAGGTCGCCGTCGGGGACGGAGAGCGGCGCCGCGAGGGAGCTCCTGAGGAAGTCGAGCAAGGCCTTCTTGAGCTGCCAGTCGTCGACGGAACTGGTGTGGGAGGGGTTGGCCGGGTGCACGGTGAGAGTGAGCCGCACGCGCGGCACGAGCGTGAGGGAGGCGTCTATCGGGATAGGCTCGAGCGGCGACGCCGAGTCGAAGGGCTTCGAGCTCATTGCCGACCCAGCTCTCGAGTCCGAGCGACTTTCCGGCGCCGGCGACGGAGGAGGCGGTGGTGGGGCGGTAGCAATTCGGACTCTGCTCGCAGCGAAAGTGACAGGAAGAAAGGAGATGCAGGGAGAGAACGCGGGGAACGTGCCTGGTCAAAAACGAGTCGTTTCACTCGTCCTTTTGTGATTTAAGGAATAGTAGGAGGATGAAAATTAAACTCCTCGCATCAATAACTGGCGCTGCCATCGATGTGCATAAGCATGTGCCTAGAGCACAAGGTATACTATTATCGACATTGACGGACCATTAATCATCAATTGTAGAATTGTAGATACATGATAGCCGTATCATTTAAGATGGTTGATGAAGATGACGATTAGAATGGGCGAGGGATTACCGATCAAAGCCTCTAGAAAAAGCCGGATGCATAAAGAGGTTACGTTTAATCGTTTGGATTTTTAATCGGAATAAAACTGGATAGGATATAATATGAAATCATAGGAATCTTTTATATCATGTCTATTATTTGGTGAATCAATTGGATATATTCACATTATATAATGTACATTTTTTTAATATAAACGACATATCATTATAAATTAACTTAAATGTTTTTTTGACTCGTAAATCGCCAAGAGAGAAACTGTAATTTGCCTCAGAGTTTCAAACACTAGGATAAGTTTAGTAGATAAACTACTGGGGCTAAACAAAAAAAAATCTCTCGTAAGCACTATTTCTTAATTTATTTTTATTTTATTTTTCCTCTTTTTATATTATTTTATTTATTATTTCTTTTTTCCCATTTCCTCATTCTTTAATAAAATTTTATCAAATAAAAAATTGTACTAACATACCTAAAATACAAAAACACCTACAATATATAATAAATACAAATATTTAATTTATAGATTGAATATTTATTATAAGATATAATTAAAGTTGAATATATAAATCGAACTAAGATTAATTAAAAATAAATTTCTATTTTTTCTATTTTTAATTTCTTAAATTATAATTCAAATATTATTTATATTGAAATAATATTTCAATTTTGTTAATTTAATAAGTTTGTTATTCGAGAAAAATAATTTTCCTATTATGGACATTAGAAATCCTATCCATCTTTATTCCACATTTCCATAGATAATTTTATCTTGTCTATATCCCTTATATTTGATTTTATCCTATCATAAGCGAGTACTAATGTAGGATATGATAAATCATATCTTATCCCGAATTTTATTCCAACTACCAAACGCAGCAAGAGTATCATGATGCAATGAGAAGTTTGAATTCACTGGAGAATGAGGCGATGGAAATTGTGAATTAACCAAAACGTGATTCTAAAGGAGCAACCTTTTAGAGAGACAACATCATGAGAATAAGGGTACAAGAAATGCGGAGATAAAATGGCCACAATCGTTAAAAAAAAAAAAAAAAAAAAAAAAAAAAAAAAAAAAAAAAACCTGCTTTGAGATGATTATAATTACCATCATTCGTTTAATGAAGACACCGCGCATAAATAAATAAATCTAGCATTTTATCTATACTTTTCCTGTATTGTACTTTCAATTTTTAGGCTCGCATCGTCAATTAAATTTCAATGTATTTCTTCATTATAGTCTCCATACGTCATCGATTAAATTTTAGGTGCATCTTTATCGAGGTGTCACATCGTCAATTATATTCCAGCATCTCAAACTTTGTTGCCAATTAAATTCTAAAGTATTTTGTTTATTATCGATTCAATACTGTATTTTTCAAAATATGATGTCAATTAAATTCCAACATAATTTGTATTTGTACAATTTGATTTGAAATGAAGTTATTGATTTTCTTGTGTACTTATGTTCTTGTCCAAATGGTCATAAAACTCATCTTTTATAATTAAAAAAATTGAAAAATAACTTTCAGTGAAAAAATATTCAGTCGCAAAAATCTAATTCGCGTGGAACATCAACAAAATCCTTTTGAGAACTACACTGACATTGAAGAGAATATAAGGATAAATGAAAAATGTCAACTCGTATATAAAATAAAAATTAAAAAAAAAATATTGTGAGGATCGATGCCGAGATGGTTGGAAGAACACCAACGATGTAGACGGAGGAAAATGCAAACTCAAAGAACTCGAATTCTGCACCATTCTAAGCCTCTTACATCTGAATTTTGCTCGCCTTTTATCTGATTCATTGATTCTTTTATTTATTTATTGCTTGATTCACGAGATTAGTAGATGTCCTCGAAACGTATATATCTAATTTGAATTGTACCATTGCGAAGGAGGAGAGAAAAAAATTATTCAAAAGATCATAGATTTATTATAATTTTGTCAATTCAATTATAAACATTTTAATTTTGACAATTTAATAATAAATATTTTCACGTTTTGTCAACTGAGCCCATCTTACCAATTTTGATTGAAAATCACTGATGTGGACGTCGGTTATCTTACATGACATGACCGGCGCAAACGTAAATAACTCTTAATAATGTTTTAATATTTTTTTCGGTATTTTTGTCTTTATTCCTTTCTTTATTTAGTCAAGATCTAGGCTACACGACATGGTCTGTGCAAGGCCACAAGACCCTCGCTTGTAGCTGTCAAGCATTGGCCACTGCATTGGATCATTATAGCCTCGTAACAAAAACCAAGGAAGCACTCAGAAAATTCGAACGAGCAAGGACGTCTCCACCACTTGAGCAAGAAATGACATATACATATAATCTTGCTCAATCATCACAAGACCCCTATTCCCAATGAGGGTCCTCTTTCTCAAGACTCCCACGATCAAGGACCTCTGTCATTATCCTTATGAATGGACACCTCTTACTATGTTCAATCAAGACCCCTATGCCCAATGGGGGTCTTCTTTCTCAAGACTCCCACGATTAAGGACCTCTGTCATTATTCTTAGGAATGGACACCTCCGAGGTCCTTATTCTTAGGAATGGACACCTCCTACTATTCTCAATCATTTAATTGGCCTCAACCAAATTTGCCTGCCGACACTCCAGGATCCTTCGGGACTCATGAATGAGCATTTTCATCAAGAGATCGATGACCGAAGCAAATCTCTGTAACAAGTCAATATAGCAATATGTTAGGGAAATCACTATTCACCGTCATTATTCATATCACTTCGAATAATTCCCAACCGGATTTTCGAAGCCCCAATTTGTTTTAGGACCTGTGAGCCTCGTCCTTATTTGTTCTTTTTTTTTACCTCTTAATGCCTATATAAAAAAATGAGGATATAATGTGTTGGGCAAAGTCCCTATAAAGTGAGTGTTTATTAACGTCCTTCTAAACACTTTTTTTTCTTCTCCAGCCTGATAGGATCCTTTAAGAAATGTAACTCAAATAGTTAAAAATGTTATCTCTGAGTGTCTCTATGCTATGAATTAAAAGTGAGCAGTTTTCTGCTAAAATATTATCTTTAAAGGGTTTGTTTAAGAGATTTATCTATTGTGAGAAGGCATATCTGCAATAAACTAGCTCCATTTTCTCTAATTCTAAACCTAGGTCCATTTATGGTGTACTGGTTGTGTCATTTAAGATGGCCAAAATTTATATCAGTGATTTTCGATCAAAATTGACCGAATATACTCAATTAAAAAATTTAAAGAGAAAAATAAAACTCTATTGGCAAAATTAAAATATTTGGAACTTAATTTAAAGATGAAAATCTTTAGATAATTATTTTTGTGAGAAGGAGAGATGTCGAGTCAACGGGTGTAGCCAGCCAGGGATATGCGTAGCGACATGGAGACGGATGCTCATTGCTCAGTCGGTAAAAAAGGCTGGATTTGTTGAAGTCCGACCGCGAAGCTGCATACAGCGTGACGTGCTGTCGACCCGAGGATCTTTTTTCTTTTCTTTTTTTCCACGCATCATTTCAAGGACAGACGTGGCGGGCCGTGATTGGCGCGGAGCCCGCGGAGCCATCGGAAGACGCGTGCGCCGAGTTTCCCAAAAAAGAGGGGGGCAGACGAGTCGAAAAGGAGGGAGAAGCTTCGCATCCCATTTCACAGGGAATTCATCCATAACGGCAAATCCCTCGGAGGCGGAGGGAGTGGGGGGAAGGGATGGGTTGGTGCGCCTGCTTCGACGGCGGCAACAAGCAGCGGCGCCGGGAGGAGGACCAGCTGGCCTCCGCCGAAGCCCGCGCCAGGGCCGCCGAGGCCGCCCAGAGAAGGCAAAATTCCCTCTCTTTTTCTCTCTTCTCCGTTTCTCCGGCGAGGCGGCTGCGAGGATCGCTCCTCGTTTTATTAGCCGTTCTTTGTTTGATCGATTCGTTCTCGTGGAGCTTCCGCGATCGCAGTCGGATTCCGTCTTTCTTTCTGTCGTCATTTCTTTGTCTCTTTCGGTTTCTTTCGATCTGTGTTCTGAGTTGCTCGCGTCATCGCGGCGGCTAATGCTCGTCGAACTTGATAGGATTGTTCGAATTATGGATCGGTTCCCGGATTTAGCGTCGACCCTCTGAAGATACCGTGCGTTTTAGTTGTTGCCCGCTTGAATTGGATGGATTGGCTTGGCTTTATTGCGCGCGTATTGGGCCTCGGGATTCATCAGCTTCTCTAGAGATTGTCGCCGTTTCTTGTTTGATTGACTGGTAGCTTGTAAATTAATTTTCGCCTTTCTGTGACTGTAGAACCCTGGTCATGCATTTCTATTTGAGCTTTGTGTTGTTATCCTCAGTGGGTGTTCTTTCATTCAGGCTGCACTTTTAGCCCTTCTCCAAATTTTTGCATTTGGCCTTTTCGAGTCGAGCCCCGCCTTATAGCCCCGATTCCTATGCCTTTACCAGTACTGACTCAATGAATAGGGTCTTGTTTTGCATGATCACGAAGAATCGCTCAACGTTTGGGACCCTCGAGTACCGATTTGACTTTGTCTTTTCTAGACATTCAGGAGTCTTTTGTTTTTGCTGCTTATGAATTTGGATTGTCGAAACCAGCTTGCCCCGTTCCTTTTTTATGAGTAATCCTGAGTTCATTTGCTGACGATTCTGCTTGAACAAAACTGACCAGGTGTAATCATTGAACTTTCTGTTTGTGGGTGTGAAGAGGGACCATTGTTAAGTCATTTAATGAAGCTTTATATCTAAATTTATCGTTGTGATATTGCATATTGAATATTTTAACATCAGTTGCATATTGCATTCCAGAGAAGTATCCCGAGGATGCTTAAAGTTTTCTTACTAAAGTGTGGGAATATGTCGTGGGATAGAGAATGGCAAATCTACTTGATGCTTCTCTTAATGAATTGCTCTTAATTTCAGGCAAGAAGAATTTGACAAGTCTGCTGCAGGAAGAGCTGCACGTGCGCAGATACAGGCGATGAACAAGCAATCTCCAGCTACCAATAAAGGCGAACCAGTTCTTAAGGTTGTGGTGCAATAATCTTGCCCTTCGCTGCTCATTCTTAGTTATGTACTTGTCAACCGCAACAAATTATAGCTGAACTACAGACCCTTTGTCCTCTCTCTCGATTATATCCTTTACACTTTTCCTTTTTAAAGTTTGATCTCAATGGATGTCTTGCAGCCATTGTACTTTCCATAGAGAAGAGTATGTACATTTTGTTGTCTCTGTAGATATAGTTTATTTCCTTAGCATAATTCATAACTTTAACACTTGCTTCTGACTCTTCTCTTGTTGCATCCTCTGGTGCAGTGGTCGATGGGCTGAAGCATGATTTTGGCAATCCAGATCTGGTCTTTTCCTCCAGCTTCTCTTTATTATTATCATAATTGTCGTTTTTCTCTTTTTTTTTTTTTTTTTTTTTTTTGGAGGTTGTAAATTGTAATTTTGCTAGTGGGTGGAAATCTGCTATCTGTAAATTCTGAATCTGTTTGGATGGACCGTTGGTGGGATTTTGCTTTCTGTAAATTCTGAATCTGTTTGGAAGATGCTGGATGAAAAAAGGAATATCTTTTGCTCCGGCATCGTATTTCTGGGCCTGTGGAATAAAATAATCTCAAAGATCTCTTTTCTGAAAAGTTGTAAGACGTGGTGTATGGCATTTGAAAAAACTCCAGATTGGTTTGATTTTTATGTACAAGTGCTCTCCGGAATCCTGGTCGTGGGCTCATTAGAAAGTCCCTACAGACCCACGATTTATTGCTTAGAAATGCACTGGCTTATCGTCAGCCACCGCTATTCGCTTTGACAAGAACTTCAGGGTGGCCGTCGCATGTAAATCAATAAGGAAAAGGTACAGCAAAAAGAGCTCAGCATCGACAGTTTACAAAGCCTTTAGTGTACGAATTGGTTATCTTGCATAGCTTCGGAGTCTCCTGAGGCTGTCTAAAATCTGTTTCTCTTTCTCAATCGGAAATGATCCGGCGCATAATAGTCTAGATGTATCTCAACCATTGATTTGTTAGATCCCGCATGGACCTCAGCATGTTCCTAACGGCTGTGATTTGCGCTCTGTGACTGATCCATGCAAGAATTCCTAATCTGAAGCCAGGACACCCAGGAGGGACCACTTTCAGATGAATTTCTGGAAGTTCGCCAGGTTTAATGTAGTTTTTTGAACGAGCTTGCAACTTGCGACCTCAATCAATCAAGGCATGGAACTGAAAGAATGCACATAATTACAATAAAGTCAAAAGGTTTTCTAGATCAACTGATCACCAGCAATTCCTCCATCACCTGCAATGAGTATTATTTTACAATGTAAATACGCAAATAATTGCAGGCGTCAGATAATTCTTTCATGTCAAGACAGAGGAATGCCTGTTTGAACCCCTGCCCTGGAGAAGCATCAATTTAGCACAATGAAGCATGTACTCCAGCAGATAAGGGCTTGTGATGCCATTTCATCTGGCAGGCCAGTAAAGAGCAGTAAATCGAACGGCCAACAGTTTCCCCGCCATGTAGTAAGCTCTCGCGAACTGCTTTTGGTGACGGCCCTCGACAATGGAAAGATCTCTATACAAAGTTTTCAATGGGAGCTGAGAGCTGCAGCTCATATGCAGCTTGGAAAAAATCTGCCGCTTGATGTAGGGAGCCTTCCATCTTGGAGAGCTTTCCAAGATTGAACCATGCTTCATGATTCGTGGGTTCTTTGCGCAATGCACTCATCAAGAAGCTTCTTGCAATGGGGAGGGAATGGGAACCGAGTTTCATCAGCACCTCTGCAGTTGAAATAATGCTAGGGACATAATCTGGTTCCAACGACAAGGACAGCGAAAAGGAGACAAGAGCTTCCTTGTACAACGATTGAGCTTCAAATACCAAACCTGAAATTGTTTCATGGAAGGCAAGGACACAGTAAAATTTATGAGCACCACCTTTTTTTAGCCCTTTATGCCCCTATTAAACAGAAAGCTTACCTGTCGTGTGCCAGCTTCTGGGAGAATAGAAGTGGATTGACTTGGCTTTGCCCAAACAAGTTTCTGCATCAGCCCATGAACCAAGTCTAGCATAAAGAAGGGCCAAATCCTGCCAAACTGAAATTTCCAGATTTCTGTCGTCTTGTGCCTGAATAGGAAGGCAAAATAGATATCAGTACACAATAGTGTTCCTCTCGGTTCGATATCTCTTAGAGAGACCTTTCACAGTGAAGAGAAAGGGAAACCTACAGAGTAATCACTTGAACAGTGGTAGTTTACCAATGGAAGTCAAGCAAGATCCTTTATGGACGTTGTCTATAGCAACTCCAGAAAATAACATTTCGAGCATATGCATATCAATGAAGGAAAAACCAAGATGACTAATATAACTGAGTTGAGTTACTATCATTCAAGGCAAACACTGCTTGGGACTACACAATTTTATACCTGATTAGTCCAGCTATCTATAAAAAAACAATATCAGAAATTGATCGTGGGAAGATGAGATTATCTCTTTTTGGAGGTGCATTGACTATACCGGAAAACTGTTGAGAATACACACCTCAGAGGTAACTTGTTTCACTTGATCTGAAGTCTTTGCTTCAATTTCCCTTTGCGCTTGAATCATAGCTAGCAAGATTCTGTAGGTTTCTATTGCCTGCTGGGGCTTTTCCCGAGTTATCTGAAGCACAGCTTTCAACCGAAGAAGTTCTAGTTGGTCCAACTTTCCAGCTTCATCCAAAGCAAAATCAACTACACTTTCGGCATCAATATATCGCTGCTCCGAAGAAAGTATGAGTGTTAATAGCTTGCAACATCTTCCGGAGTTTCCAGCTTCCGTGTCTGAGTACATCAATGCACTCTCAAAAGCTGCCTCCAGATTTCTTTGAACAGCATTTTCTAGTGCAAGGTTGTACATTATTTCTGGATCATCCTTTCCAGAAAGAACAGCATGATTTAGATAATTCAAAGACTCTCTCTGCAGTAGAATTCTTTCAGAATCAGAAACGGATACTCGCGCAGCATTACCATAGCAGATTCCAAGAAATTTATGGGCTTGACTCGAGAAATGCTTTGCACAAGTAGTACCGAGCTCAATGACTTCACGTGCAAATTTTACCCCATCATTTGCATGCTTCAAGCCTTGGGAACAAAGCTTTGCACCCAGCAAAAGGGAAGGAATGTGGGGCTTGTGCTTTGCTTCTGAAGAGCCCGAAATCTTCTTTAAAAGGTTCAATGCTGTATCATTATGTCCAGCAGCAGCATAACATAGTGCCAGAAAGTACCATCTCTCTGCTCGAGCGTATACCCCTGGAAGGACCTGCTCATAATGAGTTGCTAATAATTCATACTGTCCGGTGACTGAGAGAGCATATGATAGATGATTAATGATGTCACCATCCCAATCTATCTCACCAAATATCACCTTTCTCATGAGTAGCAGCAGCAAAAGGATGGCTTCTTCCATGTTACTTTTTGGGGCAGTTGGGGCCCATGATGGTAATTGAAGCGGAAGGCTAGCTTCAAGCCCACCATAAAGTAATATGGAAGCTAATTCCTTCTGCACCGTCGCCAATTTCTGAGGATGCAGATTCCATGGTCTCATTAGAGCTCTGCGGTAAGCAGCGATGGCTTCATCAAGTAAGCCTGCCCTTATCCAAAGATCAGGCTGCAACTCTAGAGCTTTGTGAAACATTTCCTGCAATTTGCAATCATCAGCAATCCCCTCGCGCATTCCATTAGGCAGTGCTGACTCAACTATATCCAAAATTATCTTGCACTCCTTTGCAGCCTCTGGTGGAAGGGGAAGTATATAGTTATTCTGAACAAACATAGGAAAAAGTAGTCTATCTCCATCTATACACAGTGGGATCATATAATTGCAGAGATTATCATAGCCAAACTCTATCACGTCTAATGAAACATCATATGAATTACTAAACTGCACAACTTACCTAATCATGCCAAAAAAAATATAAATAAATAAATAAATAAAAGGTTTGAGAAGGTCCAGGACTATCAATGCTTAATGCATCCAAGAGTTTTGTAGTCTGAGCTGGAAATAGATACAGCTTCTTGAATAGACTTGAAGATACAGTAACAACATAGAAAGGAAAGGAAAATGAAAATGCAGTACCTATATAACACCCAAGTCCTTCCAGAGATCTAGCTTTGAGAAAGATTGCTTCGAGAAGCAGGCTCACGGAATGTAATGACAAAACATTTACAGGAACATTATCACCTCTCGAACGGGGTTTTCTTTGGCGGGTTCTCTCTGTAATAGCCTTTTTCATCCGCGGGGTTAAGACTTTGATATCGATGCCCTGAAATACCTGAAGGGCAGCATCATAATTTCCTCTTTGAAATTCTAGTCTGCCCAACAAAGCCCTCGCTTCCTGAAGCAAAACAGACGAAGGAAAATTCAATCCAATCATTCAAAATTAATGTACCCACGACCGGTCATCGGGTTAAAGTGATCTAGAATTACGAATAATTCACCTCATAATTCAAGGAGAGAGCTTCTTTAAGAGTAGATTCGACTTCATCAACTTGGGTATCCTCGAATTTAGATTCCCAGTCTCCAGTCCTCGACGAAAGACCGCTTGCGGAGAAATCCCTCGTGGCTAAGGACTGCGGTGACTGGGGCGGATCCTCGATTTTGAACTGCTCTCCGGAGCAAGCGCACAACATAACTTCGCCTCGGAGAAAAAACAAGCGCGAATTCAAACGGTAGGAGATGGGGGGAAACGAGGGAACAGCGTCACTTCTCCAAGTGCTCTTCTATCATGGTCGAAACCTTCAGCGGAAGCGGGACAGAACACTGTCAACAATGCAAATTGTAAGCAAGAATTTCTCCAGAATCAGCCCAAATGCAATTCACATCATCGCATTTGCGTATAGTTCAACATAACGACCGCGAAAAGCAATAGCAAGCAGCTGTAAAGCGCCTTTCGCAACTAGGCAAAAAAAACTTAAACCCATGATCGAAACGCACATTCCGTCAGGAAAAGCGGAAAAACTCAGATCCCCCGAAGCAAAGCAGACCGGAACGAATTCAAAAGCCCAAAAACAAGAAAACCCGAAAAGGCAAAAATCGAAGACGACGCGGGCACCACCCTTTTTCTTCCTTATTCGAATTGTCACGGCAACAGAAAATTACAGTGGCAAGGACGAACGCAAAGAGACAAGGCAAAAAAAGCCGAGCGTGAAAACGGCGAGACGGGGCCATGGGAGGACTCACACAGAGAGAGAGTGGGGAAACCGCGAATCCCAAAGCGGCGACCCCGCAGCAGGCGTCGCCGTCCGTGAAGATGGGAATGCGACGAATCCGACGGCGACCCGTCCGAGGGTGATTGCGGTGGACGTGGAAGGCAGCGACGAGGACGACGAGGACGACGAGGAAGACAAAAGAAGCGGGGACTGGGATTTACGAGGAGCAGGGGCGGGAGCGGGGTGAAGTGGGGGAGTGATGGTGATTTGGGGGATGACGTTTCGTTGTCTTGCTATGCAAATTTGACTCTGAGAGAGAGAGAGAGAGGGAGAAAGGTGGGTCTATATGATGGTGATAGGGGAAGGCCGAAGGCATGAGCTGGTTGTTGCAGAGAGGGCTGGGCAGGGAGGGGTTGCACCTTTGAAATTGGAGGAGAGAGAAACAGATTCTCTCTCTCTCTCTTAGTCTCTCTCTCTCCTGCCGTTTTTGAATTTCTTGGTTTGGCTTTGTCTCTGTGCAATTTCTATGCCCCAGTTTACCAGAGACAAATTTAACAATTTATGATGATATTTGTTTTGATAGCTAAAGAAAAAGTTACCAAAAACCTCAAAATATACCCATTATGATATATTTATATTTAACATTTTTATATAAAAAATAAAAAGTATACCCAATGTGAGATATTAACACTAAACATTAATACATTTATCCTCAATTGAGATTTCGTCTTATAATTTTCAATTAGAACAACGTCGTTTTTATTTCACTTACGCCACATGAGTTTCCAGTCAATACCATTTGCTTTTTAACGTCCACGTAAGTAGATTTTCGATGATGCATTGAAATTTTTTTGATAGAATATAATTATGCCATATAGGTATAAGTTTGGATTTTTGATATCATAAGAAAAAGTTTATGATAAATATGTTACATTGAACATAATTTTGGGTTTTAATGGTTTTTTTCCTTAATAGTATGCTTAATAATGGGGAGTAATTTCGACTATGTACAAATTGTTGTTTCGAAGATTCGATCTCTAAATCATATTCCATCTCTTGTCGATGTCAAGATAAAGCTCGACTCGACTGACTTACATGGCTGTTGAGATTCCACACGAGGTGGATTAGGCATTAAATTTGCGGCCCGAGCTTGATTTGAGTAATAACTTGACATTTATTGGCTCAACTCAACTCCGATCTACTTATAAATGAAGTCGGGCTTGAGCTTGAGTGTAAATTTTTGTATCTATCATTACAACTAATAAAAACTTGAGTAGATTCTTGAGTTTATTGAGCTAAACACCGATGTGCTAAAATTCATCGTGAGAAGATATTTGAGTAGCTTGAACTCACTAGAAAATAAAAGCGTCAATCTCGTATAATTATTGAATTGTACCGAACTCACTAATAAATGGGGTCTCCTGTTTGGGAGCTTGTGTACCAAGGCCATTTTTGTGCAAGTTTTTACAAATTTTTATCTACTTAATATCATGGAAAAAAAAAATTGTACTAAAACTTGAATGGATATATGTTATAGAATTATTTTAACTAATTTAAAAGTCGCATTTTACTTATATAACATTGACTACGTAAATTCTTTTTAAACTATGGATCAACTTAAAAGGAATTTCTCTTTTTTTGCCATGGTACAACTTATTTGCAAAAGAAAATGTAATCATTTTCATGTCTATAAGAATATAGGAGTAAAGGACCAACTTGTTCCACGTGTCAAATATTTTCAAAATGGGCAGGTATTACGTAAGCCTTCGCCCCAACGAACTCGACGTTTCTTATGTTAGAGTTGACTTTTCGTACAATTGGTTGCGTTGAATAAAAGATAGTATCCGACAATTAAAACTATAGAAAACCCTAGACATCTTAAAATGCCAATAATATATTAGGATGATGACACGAGCAGTTTCTGAACTTTGGCTCACCATGTAATTTGATTTCTAAACTTTTAATATGTTTGGTATAGCCTTGAATTTTAACCCTACGTGCAATGTAATCTATAAACTTTTAATTTGTTCAAAATAGTCGTTAAATTTTTGGTATATATCCAATATATTTCATTAACTATATGAAAATATTCAATATAATCTTTCCACTAATTCAAGACTGGAGAGTACATTCAACATTATCATATAATTGAGAAATTGTATTTAACATGTACCAAAAGTTTAGGGTAAAAAAGTTCACTGATCATATTGAACAAATTAAAAGTTCATGAATTATATTACATGTGTTCATAGATCAAATTGCGCATTAACCTAAAGTTCGGGGACTACTTATTATCTTTCCTCATATATTATCCTCCAAAATAGCCATTGCATAAAAGTGAGATTTCAAATGCTAAAAAGGCATTAACAAATACAATTCAATATTAACCTAATCAATCATCTTCCTGTTTCCTAAAAAAAAATTGCAGGTGTATGTGTGTGTGTGTGTGTGTGTGTGTATGTCAATTACATTTCATTATAGATTTTTTTTTTCAAATTCCCAATATTCAAGTGCCTCATCCATTTCGAAATCTTACTAATGCACAATTTCTCTCAACTACGTTAATTAAAAAACATAAATGATGGAAGCGGATGGTCATTTTTATTTTCGATATAAGTGAAATGTTATGTATTGACCTTATAGTTAATATGTAAAAAGAAGAAGAAGAAGTCATATGCACGTTCTATATATCAGTGTTATATGTTTCGAAAAGTTTGGTGTAATTTTTATTAACAAAGGCCCAAATGCATGAGCCGTAAAATTTGAAAAGGAAAGTAAAATAATGGAAAGGAAGACTGATACTTAAAGAGATCCTTCGGCTATAAGAAAACTACAAAGTACTTGACCGCTTTTTAATTATTGGAGTCGAGAATGAAGCAGCGTCCTCGATAGTTCTGGCCATGATTATATCGTGTGAAGACATTCTCCAAACAATGAGGCGAAATTGATGGTGTACTGAAGCTAAATTTGGCTTTTTTGACATGATTAAAGGCGGGATTGGATGGATTTAGTTACCACAAATCATTCCTTGTGTTGTTGCTTTTTTGACTAATCTCATCGCTTTTTTATTTTTTTTGGTGGAAAATCTCATCGCTTTTTTAATTCGACCCCTTTTTTGGGCTTTTGACTCTTTTTTAATACTTAATCGATCTTGGATTATCCGCACGGTGCTCAAGAACACCCATGCTACCACAAAGTCAAAAAGGGACTGCGGTGACGTCATTATTCATTAACTTTAGATAATAAAAAAATGCAAAATCCAAGTTGATATACATTGAAAATATTAAAAAAAAATCAAAAGTAACAAAAATATTCCATAAACTTTAATTTGATAAGCAATGTCATCCCGAACGTGATCCTTAAACTTTTAATTTATTTAATATGATCTCTGAATTTTAGACCAATATACATATGGCTTTGAATTTTAAACCAATGTGCAATGTGATATTGAATTTCAATGTGACTTATGAATTTTTTATTCATGCTCAACTTAATCATTGAACCATATGAATCACATTGAATAAATTGAATATTCATGAACCACATTACACATTAAGTTAAAAATTCATAAATCATATTGAATAAATTAAAAGTTGAAGCACACGTTATACATTGAGTTAAAATTTATGAACTATTTATATCATTCACTAGAGAGATCAATTCATTCTTCTAAAAATGTTGTATGATAGTGCATTTTGTGACATTGTCGTGATGACAAAATGTGATATTTGATATTTAGGGATTGGATTTTCAGGGTATTTGCAGCCCCCGCCCCCAAAAAAAAAAAAAAAAATCACAGAAAAAAAATTGTTTCTAAAACGGTAGGCATTGAATAACATATATAGTCAACTTAGCTGTCTTCCACATAAAAAGAAGAAGAAAAAACTTAGCTGTCTGTCATGGCCCCGTGCTTTTTTGTTTTTCTTGGATGAATTACAAAGGTCGATTGCTGGCATGCACGCGATCTTGAGATGCGAAGCACGTGTCTTTATCTTGCCGTCGATTTGCTAAATTGCTAGAGGGAATGCTCTGTTAGCGGCTGTTCGAGTTCGAAAGAGATTGCTTTTTGACTTTATGGTGAGGACACTCCTTTTAAAACAACGAATCTCGCTTGAACTGATTTTACCCCTTTTTTTTTAAATAGCTTTTTGTCTTGTTGCATCGATTCTATTGGTTATATCTATCAGCTTTTACCTTTTAACTTTTACTTAATCAAAATGTTGCCATTTGCGCACTTTAACTTATTTAATTGGGAGATATCCTCAGACAAAAAAAAAAAAAATCGAGAGATATCCGATATATAGGTATATCTTTTTTTTTTTAACATTGAACAAACGGGTATCAAAATAAACAAATTTTAATATACGAAAAAGTCATTTAGCATTTCCCGAGATTTTGGAATCTAATATTTTTTCGATAATTTAGGAGGTAACACAAAAAATGTTTTTCATTCAATTTCGTGCCCAATAATTTTAGTCTATTCTTTATCAGGTGACGTCATAGAATTCACGAAGTTAAGACCTGCGCGAGTAAATTGTAAATGGTCCAGTGTAATTATTTCTGGGCACCTTTCTCTTTCCTGTAAACGGGAGTCACATCCATCGAGAAATAAGTTCACACAAGGGAGAATGTGGGAAGCAAGCTTACCGAAAGGTCCACGTGAAAAGTCAACAACAAAAAATAGGGCATGAAGATGAAAGAACATAAAGTGGAAAGATGAGGCGGACACGTGGCATAATCATACTAGTTTTCCTCGGGAATTTCGATGCTTTTTTTTTGTGGGGGGCCAGGAGATAATCAAGAGACGTATGTCGAGCATAGGCTCAATTAGCTGATGGTTGTAATTTAAAGCTGTTTGCATATAATTATTGGGATTTGAGCGGATGGCCTTTAGTTTCTAAGCTGAAATTTTTGATATTCCAATCGGCTTGAGGTTAATTCTGGCAATTTGAGTAAAATCATAACTCATAACCATTAATGTCATATTTTATGATGTCTCACTACTAAGATTTTTAGGCTTATCATGCGCCGTTTTCCAAATGAAAAAAGATTTTCCCTTGAGAAGTATATAGCCAATTCCTTATATGTACCAATTTCTTTGCTTAAATTCTTTCAAAATTACGAAAGGTTTTTATGGAGTGCATCGTTGGAGTAACGCATGCTTTTCAACAAGAATGATAACTCCTATCAAAATCACAAGTCATCTATCCAATTATTCACGGGTAAGAAATTTGTTTTCCACCAATGTCTGTCATTGTGGTTATTGAGCTGAACAAGTTTAATAAGAGCTGCTAATATGGAAAAAAAAACATGTTTTCTATATCCATGTTATATATTTAGAAAAGCTTCGTGTAATTTTTATCAATGAAGGATAAAAATGCACGAGCCGTAAAATTCGAAAAGGGGAGTGAAAAAGTGGAAAGTAAAACTAATACTTAAAGAGATTCTTCGGCTATAAGAAAACTAAAAGTACTTGACCGCTTTTTAATTATTGGATTCAAGAAGGAAGCAGCATCCTTTATGGTTCTGGCCATGATTATATCGTGTGAAGACATTCTCCAAACAATTAGGCGAAATCGATGGCGTGCCGAGGCTAAATTTGGCTTTTTTGACATGATTAAAGGTGAGATTGGATGGATTTAGTTACCGCAAATCATTGCTTACGTTGTTGCTTTTTTGACTAATCTCATCGCTTTGTCATTTGACCATTTTTTGGGCTTTTGACTCTTTTTCTAACACTAATTCGACCTTGGATCACCCGCACGGTGCTAAGGAGCTGCCGTGACGTCATGATTCATTAACTCTGAATCCGGAGAATATTGCAAAATCCAATAAGTAACATGGTTCATGAATTTAATTTATTTAGTGTGATCCCTAAACTTATTCAATTTAATCTCTAAACTTATTCAACTTAGTTCCCAAATCATATGAAAATATTTAATGTTGTCAACTTTAAGGATTACATCTACGTCGAACAAACTGAAAGTTCATTGACCACATTGTATATTAAGTTAAAGTTTATGGGTAACATTGAATAAATTAAAAATTCATGAATCACACTGAACATTTAGTCAAAGTTCATGAATTATTTATGTCTTTTTTTTTTTGGTCAGAGTGAATTATTTATGTCGTTCACTAGAAAGATTAATTCATACTTCTAAAAATGTCGTGTGGTAGTGCATTTAGCTATCTTCGACCCAAAAAAGAAAACTGTCTGTCATGGCCTAGTGGTTTTTTCTGCTTTTCTTAGATGAATTGCGAAGATCGATTGCTGGCATGCCCACGATCTTCTGATGTGAAGTACGTGCCTTTATCTTGCCGTCGCTTTGCTAAATTGCAAGCGGGAATGCTTTGTTAGCGGCTTGTTCTAGTTGGAAAGAGATTGCTTTTTGATTTTTGGCGAGGATACTTTTTTAAAACAAAAGATTTCATTTGAATTGTTTTTACTATTTTTGTTTATTTATACCTTTTTATCTTGTTGCATCGATTCTATTGGATATATCGATAAGTTTTTATATTTTAACTTTTACTTAATGAACATATTGTGACTTGCGCATTTTAACTTACTTAATCCAGAGACATCCAAAATTTTCACAATACATAAATGTCTATACATAAAGAGTAATATATATTTTTTCATAAGTTTTCAAAAGTTCAAGTGACATATACAAACGAGCCCTTCAAATATGTAAATATTAAAATACGAAAAAGTCATTTAGCATTTTTCCATGAGTTTTTGAAATCTAAATTTTTTTCAATAAGTTGGGAGCGAACATAAAAAGTGTTTTTCATTCAATTTCGTGCCGATAATCCTAGTCCATTCTTTATCAGGTGACGTCATGAATTGACTTTTGTCATGCTTTTCAGTTTTCTTTTTCTTTTTCTTTTTGTTAGGCATGCTTACAGATTTCGCGAAGTTAAGACCTGCGTCCGTAAATTGTAAATGGTCCAATGTAATTATTTCTGGGCACCCTCCTCTGTACTGTAAACGGGAATCACGTCATCAATAAATAACTTCGCCACAAAAAAATAAAAATAAAATTCGGGGAAGCTATCTACCGAAAGGTCCACATGAAAAGTCAACAACATAAAAGAAGGTGTGAAAGAAAATAAAGTAGAAAGATAAGGAGGGACACGTGGCATAATCACACTGGTTTTCCTCAAGAATTTTGATGCAGTTCTTTTTTTTTTTGGTGCAACGAGATTATCGAGAGATGTGTTCACAGCAGAGTCTCGATTGACTCACGATTGTAGTTCAAAACCATTTGCATATATAATTACTGAGATTTGAAATGACGACCTCTAATTTCTAAATCGAAATTTCTTGGTTTTTTAGGGCGCGTTTGGTAACGATTCTGTTTTCGAGAACAGATTTTAATCAGAAATGATTTTTTTTATTCTATTCCCGAGAATAAATTATGAGCATTTTAAACCGTTTGGTAACTATCTAAAATTTCTGATTTTGGAATAGAATTGCGTTTGATACGTATCTTATTGATTATATTCCAAATCAATTTCTTTTAATTTTTAAATAATTTTTTTTTACTTTTTTTTTTTCCCTTTTCCTCCTATTCTTCTTCTTCTTCTTCTTCTCCTTCTTCTTCTTGTGGTCGGCGACCGGCCAAATGAGGGCCGATGACCTCATTGGAGCGTCGCGCTCTTGGCGGCCGGCCCTTGTTGGTCGAGCCACCGCCCGGCCCAGGTGAGGCTTGCCCGGCCTCGCCGAGCCTCGTTGGTGGCCGGGTGGCCTCGCCCAGGCTGGGCAAGGCCTACTGGCCACCGGCGGAGGGGGAGCCTCATCGGTGGCTAGGTGAGCCTCGCTAGGGGCTGGGTGAGGCTGCACGGCCATCGGCGGGGCTGGGTGTCGCGAGACTTGCCTAGCCTCGCCGATGGTTGGGCTTGCCTTCGGCGAGCTCGCCGGACCTCATCTTGGTTTGGCGAGCCTTCGACGAGCTTGCCCGGAAGGCGGGCGACGCCGGGTGGTGGTGGACGGTGGTCAACGGAGATCGCGGGATGGCGAAAAGGAAAAATAATAGGAGTTGGTTTTGATTATCAAATTTGTTCCCGGAACAAGAATCAACTTCTTTTTTATTCTTGATTTTACTCCAAATCTGTTCCCGGGAATAAAAATTTTACCAAACGCGATTCTGTTTCAAAACTACTCCCAAGAACAAAAAATCAGAATCTGGTATTGTTTGACATGTTGCCAAACAACCCCTCAATCGACTGAGGTTAGCTTCGACAATTTGATTTAAATCATAACTCGCAACGATCAACGTCATATTTTATGAGGTCTGGTCTCACTAGCAAGTTTTTTAGGCTTATCATTCGTCGCTTTCCAAATGAAAAAAGATTTTCCCTTGATTATGCGTACCCATTTCCTTGCTAATATTCTTTCTTAAAATTACAAATGGTTTTACAGAGTGCATTGTCAGAAAAGTACAAAGCTATCGAGATTTAGGAAAATTATATATTGCTTCTTAATCTTTTAATATGTAATTACAACCCTATTTATAATACAAGAAGTCTAAATGTATAAGGAAATATATATATTGTCGCGACCTAAATTTTTCGGGTGTGAACCACCTAAAATTAGGCTAATGGATTATTAAGCCTAGACTTAACTTGGGCACTCCCAAGTGCATACCAATTCGCGACTTAAATTTAAATTTTTAACATACAGATAGATTTTATCTAGGAGCCGCTACTAATCTTTTTTTTGGTGGGTCGATTAGAAATCCAAGTAAAGTAACGGGAGTTTTACTTTACTCCTACGAACCAGAGACTATGGATACGGGGACTTGATTACACTAGATTTCTCTAATGCCATTTCGGTACCATTCTCTTATTTTTAAAAATGCTTTTGTAGGCAGCTTGGATTGATTTTAAATCTATTTTTCTAACATGTAAGGCGATCATATGAGTGCCTAATCCACCAATTTAACACCCAGATTAATAATGAATAAATTGCAAAACTTACCTCAAAGCAACGAAAGCATCTGCAATGTTAAATTAGAATCCACATCAACAGCCCTAGATATGATTTCTAATTGACACTCAATTTCTTTTTTCTTTTTCACTTATTTAATGAGAATCATGCCTTATGTGATGCATGCTACTAATTTAATAGGAAATGACATGGCATGGCATGGCAATATGACCTAAACTATATGACATGAGTAAAGTAATGCAATAGTTAAATGTGCAATCTAAATTAACCAAATGACCTAATTCTAATGACGGACAATTTCTAATTAAATGAACCTATCAACAATCTCTAAATGACGGGCATTTTCATGAACCTAATCTTGTATGACGTGCACATGATTTCTATTTTTCTTAATAAGCATGCAATCTATCTATGAGAAATTATCTAAATCTATAACTAATAAACATGCAATCCTAACATGCAATGACGTGCGATTCTATATGACATATGCATGATGATTTATTTATTTATTTATTAAAATTCGAAATTAAAGTTGACACATAATTAAACGTGCAATTTAAATTAAAGAAAACTAACATCCTAAATGAATGCATTTTTTTTTTTTTGGATTTTTATTTACGGAATTTGAAATAAATAAATTTCCTATTCTAAACATGCAAAATAACCCTAAAACAAGTAATATTCTAACATGAACCTAATCTAACTCAAATATATATTTTTGGGTTTTCTTTTACAGGAGCAATCAAATAAAGGCATCAAGAACAACACCGCACCAAATCAAGCAAGATATCATCCATGTCCATTTAATTTTGGGAAATAAATTGACGAATCGTATCTCGCGCATGAGATCGGATTGGCCAATTTTTAAATAAAATCACGAATCGTATCTCGAGCGTGAGATCGGATTGGCGATTTTTTCGTACGATTGCGGGTCGTATTTCAAGCGTGAAATTGAACCGTCATATGTACGTTGCAAAATAAGGAAAATTTCCCAATTTATAGGGCTACTCAAGATTACGGACATGATAGCATATCGGGAATTCCAATCATGTGCATCGACGAATATTTTCAAATAAGGAAACGGAATTTTCGCAAATCAAAATAGATAAGATTTTCACCTAATTCGAATATCGGCTTCCGAATTCCAATCCTCAAACGGCTACTCGCGACGCAATGTGGTGGTGCTCAACAAGGCTCATGGGATGGTTACCAGCTAGGGGCTTTGCGTGCAGCTCCCGAGAGACCTAGAGAACCACAATTGGGAGATGCTCCAAATTTCTATAAAATAAATCTACGAAATCCTCCCTCCTTTCAATGCATACGTCCTCCTTTACTCAAAGGACATGTGCCATTCTCTTGCGCAGATGTTAGTGACTCGGATGCTTGCTGAATGCCTCCACTGAAGACTTTGACCGAGCAAGGCCACTTCTACACATTAAAAGAAATAAGAAAGTGGCATCTTCTACGTGTAATGGGTATGAAACCGTGCCAAAAAAAAAAAAAATCTGCAGTAAAAATAAAGAATAGAACTTTGCAGGATCGGTCTCGATTGTATGGAACCAGACACGTTGCTGCAGCTTGATGTGGCCCAACCAAGGTTACTCATCGTGGGAAACTCGCTGGAAAGACTTGCAGAAGACACACTGGGCCGAGATCTTCGCTTGGAATTGTTGGGACTTAGAGCGTCGAAATAGGTTCAGCGGTGGCTCGAACTCGTGACCTTCGTGATTGTCACAACCAAACGTGGGGCCGTGGAAGAATTTGGCTTGACCTGGGGTGCTCCTCGGCGAGACTCGCAGATCCACGTTGGCTTCAGCTTGGATTAGTGATCGAAGACAAACTTCTGAGGACCTGTGAAACAGAGCACAGCGATGTTTGGCTAGGTTTCTTGGTGCTGTTCGCGGGTCATGGTGCTGCAGGGGACAATTTTTTTTTTTTTTTTGATTAGTCAAAGTCAGGTGCCCTGTGAAGAAAGAAGACCAGCGGCAACAATGGTCTAGAGTAGTGCAATCTGGACAGGTACGTCGCCTAGCATGATAGTGAGAATTAACAGCTTCAACAGGAATCTCGTTCGGATGTGATGGGATATCAAGCTGCGGCCATCGCTCGGCTTGTAATGAAGAAGCTAGGAAGCGTGGTGAGGGGGTGCCATGGCTGGACGTTGCCAAAAAACCTGCAAACACAACCAAAAAGACTCGTAATATTTGGTGTTGCAAGTGGCCGTGTATTATATTAAATTTTCCATGAGTCTGAGCCTATCTATGTTGACCGAAGGTGGTCTTAAACTCAGCCCAAAATTTCCTTCAAATAAAACAAATAATATTAGAGAAGATATGTGAGAGATCTATGCTCGTCAGTGGTGGCCCTGGTCGCTGACAAAGAGCCTCCAAGAAGGCCGTAGTGGCTGGTGGACTGGTTTGAAGCGTCGATGAAGAGCTTGCAACGATTGGATTTCCGTGAGGCATGATAAGAGCGCAACAGTGGGGCTCGCTGGCGTCACTGGATGACCACTGGACTAAAGATCATTGGAATTGTTGTGGGGTCTTGCTTGGAGGCTGCGAAGGTCATCGAAGAATGATGTGTTACTACAGCGGACAATCGGCAGCAGGGTCAGCGTTGAGGGGCAGCCGCGAACTCAGCAAAGTCACGGCCGTGAAGGGGTCTCGACTGTGACTCCTTCAGCTCTCTCTCTCTTTCACGTAGGTTTTCTCTCTATACTATGGCCGTATATTCAATGTGTGGCCTCCTCTAAAATCCTAGGCGTTTTAACCTATTTATAGGTCACGGATTAGGGTTTTAATTTTTCCAAATTGATATCCACGAAGACCTAGAGTTTTAATTTTTCCAAATTGATATCCATGAAGATTCTTTTTTTCAAATGCAATATTCACTTTTCACATCTGTCCTATCCGAAAAATTCTTCATATTCCGGAAAATTTCAAATTCTTATTTTCTCATGAGACAATTTCCGCTTACTTAAACAAAACGGGCTTGGGCCAATTTGCTCGCTTCATGGGCTTAGTTCGGCTTGTTAATTTAAAGCTCATAACCACTAATTCAAATCCACCCGTCATCGGTCCAATAAATAAATGCAAAACATGTAAATTAAAAATAAATGCACCTACCTCTATATACTATGCAATTAATATTTTTTCAGGGATAAAATTAACCCCTAATTTTCTATGTGATAAATGACCAAACGGGTTGCCAAAATTTAGGTGTCAATATATATATATATATATATATATATATATATATATATATATAATATCCCAAAAAGATATACATAATACCCAAAAAATATTCCCCATTATCAAGATCAATTGAGATCAATTAATATTAGCAACAATATCTTCAACACTTCCCATCAAGCTTGACGGTCTATATAAATCAAGGATTCCTAGCTTCCTTAATAGATACAAATGTTACCTTCAACATAAAACCTTGGTAAAAATGTCTACGGGTTGCTCTGTTATTTTTATTCCTCTTGTTTTGATCATCCACTCTAAATCTTGTCTCGGATGAAGTGACAATAAACTTCTATGTGCTTTGTCCTTTCATGGAACATTGGGTTCATTACAAGTATAAGTGCAACTTCATTATGACAAAATAAGATAGTGGGTTCTTTTACCCGTACGTCAAGGCCTTGAAGAAGTCTTCTTATCCATACCATCTCACAATTAGTCTTCGCTATTACTTGATATTTTGCCTCAGCAAATAATAAAGAAATGATTGATTGTTTCTTCTTCTTCCATGAAAGTAGAGAATCTCCCTATTTTACATAGGAACTTGTGATTGATTTTCTACTCATGGAACAAGTAGCATAATCCGTATCACAGTATGCTGTCATCTCCTTATTGTTGTCTCGAGATAGCAATATTCCCAATCCAGGACACCCTTTCAAGTATTTTATGACCTTCAATATTGCATTTATGTGACTATTTCGAAGCGTGTATAAAATGGCTAAGAATCCGTATCACATACCAAATATTTGGCCGAGTCATGGTCAAATAAATAAGTTTTCCAATGAGTCTTTGATAAGCAGAAGGATCTTTAAGCAAATGATCCTTGTTTATGAGTGACAATCCTTTGTCATATTCAACTTTATCAACCTAATAGTATGCTTGATTGGAATAACATTTGGCTTAGATCCCGACAAACTTGCTTCCGATATAATTTCTAACACTAATTTCCGTTGGCTAAGATAGATGCCCTTATTTGACCATGCAATTTCTATCCTAAGGAAGTATTTGGGAGATCCCAAATCCTTAATATGAAATGTAGAATACAAATACTTCTTAAATCTCTCAATGGCAAATGCATCATTTCCCATAATGAGTATATTGTCAACATATATAAGTAAGTAGATTGACGATATACCTTGTTTCCATGTGAATAAAGCATAGTCATGCCTAGATTGCTTGAACTTTGTAGTTGCAAGTGCATAAGTGAATTTGACATACCATTAATGAGAAGATTGTTTGAGCTCGTATAAAGATTTACGGAGATGACACACGCTATCCTCCCTCTGTCTGCGAAATCCTGATAAAATATCCATATAAATTTATTCTTCAAGATTGCCATGAAGAAAAACATTATGGACGTCCATATGATGGAGAGGCTTGTCACGAATAGTGATAATGGAAAGAAAAGACTGCATTGTGACTTCTTTGGTAATGGGAGAGAAAGTTTACATATAGTCAAATCATTCCCTTTGCGTGAATCCTTTTGCAACTAATTTGGCTTTATAACATTCAATGAACTCATCTACTATGTATTTGATTTTGTATACTCATTTGCGGCCTATGGGTTTGCGATGGGTAGGTAAACAAACAATATCCCAAGTTTTGTTTTCCATGAGACCTTCTAATTCATCATCCATAGCTCGTTGCCAGTGAGGATCATTGGTAGCTTCCTCATAAGATAGGGTCCTTGGTGCTTAGAAATTCTACTAATGCAGCATATATATTCGGGGGAGAGATGAGCAAAACTAACATAAGAAAAAAATATGATATAGTGTACCAATTTTCTCCAAGGAGGAACACATGTAGTCTGCTATCCATGTCGGTGGTCGAATTGTGTGTCTTGATTGCTAAGGGTTCACTAGTATAGAGGGACCATCAACTTGTGAACCAATAGAAGGATTGTTCATTGGAATAGGAGATTTCATAGATTTAGGTCTCTTAGATAGTGTTGATGAGGGATGACTGGATGCTCAATTATCCGTATTCGGTGTAACTCATGTATTGACATCAAAAGGTGCTATAGGTGATATAACTTGTAGAAGTATAATCATCGATGCTCGTGGAGGATCATCTTTGTTCAAAAAAGGACGATGAGATGTAGCAAGATCATCTTGTTGATATGAAGAAAGCTTATCTTGGAAAGGGAAAGTATCTTCATGAAAGATGACAACTCTATTGACGAAGAATCTTCCAATGGATGGATCAAGAACCAAATATCCCCTTTTGAAGAGTTGGATATCCCATAAATACACACTAGAGGGCATGAGGACCCAATTTGTCCTGAGGACCCACGGTAGATATATAGCATAAACATCCAAAAACTCGAAGGCGACAAATTTCTAGACATTTCTCATATAATAACTTGAAAGGAGTCCTTCCATTGAGAATACAAGATGGCATTTGATTGATTAGGTAGGCCGTTGTGACCATATAGTCTCCCCAGAACATTTTTATAATTGAGGCTTGATACTTAAGGGCTCAAGCAACTTCTAACCAATAATGGTGTTTTCTTTCTACAATCCCATTATATTGAGGAGCGTGGACACAAAAACTTTCATGAAGAATGCGAGCATTCATGATTAAAAGATTCATGGGCATTATTAGTGTGTATCCGTTGCACGAATTTATTAAGCTGATTTTTAATCATAATAAGAAAATTCTTTAGATGGGAAAATACTTGGGCCTTGGATTGAATAAGAAAAACCAAAGTTGCTTGAGTGTGATCATCCATAATTGTGAGAAAGAAGCGTGACCCATCACGATGTGGAGTGTGATATGAGCCCCATATGTCCATGTGCAAAAGTGAGAAGGCTTGATTAGCATGTGATATGCTATGTGGAAAGGGCATTCGGCATTGCTTAGCTAATGGGCATATAGGGCACTAGGGATGAGGAAAAGTGGCACTATGGCCTAGCCGTTGATGAGATTTATTATAACTGGCATTACATAATATGCTTTTATTGAAAGGAAAGTTCTTTGGAAATGTTGTCTAGAAATAGAGCCCCTAGTAATTTCTACCCGAGCCCATCAATGTCCCAATCGAAGGGACCTAAAAGAGACAGACATCGGAATAAAAAATGACCTAACAGGAGTTGTCTTCACAAATTTTAAACATGGAAATGAGGTTAAATTTGAAATCAAGAATGAATAGGTAATTCTTTTAGTGTGATGGAAGGGCTACGCTTAACATCCCCAATTTTAGCAACTAAAGTATCACTACCATTTGGAAGACAAACGGAGGTATGAGGTAATGAATTGTCTAAGAAACGTTCATCACAGACTATGTGATCACTAGCACCTGAAACAATAATACATGCTTTGTTCAAAATATTGCTCATCAAACAATAGGAAATACCTACATAACTAGCCATCTTTTCTTGAATTCTCATGTGATTTAAAGCCCTCATGATTTGTTCGAGCTGATCATTGTTGATAATTTGTTGCAACAGAAAGGTCTTGTTCCTTATTTTCTCCCGGCCTTCCATGCAATTTCCAATAATTTTCTTTAATGTGGTAAGGTTTTATGCAAGAATAAAAAAATTTACCTTTTGTTTTGTTGGGATTACCTTTATTTGATGATGTAGCATGATTCTGGCCGTTTGATCACTTCTAGGTGGGTGTTAATGTAGCCTGATGTGGACTGTCAGGTCAGGGCGTGGCAAGGACAAAAGGTGAGTTGTCCCATCTCACTAAAGAGCCTGCATTGTCTGATCCTAGGATCAGATGTCGTATATTCATTTCTTGTGTGTATCCCGAGCTGTTTGATCTTGTAAATATATCTTGGTTGTCCGTTAGAGAGAAGTAAATGGCATCTTCTTCTTCATGTAACCCTAGCGTTGTGCTTGGGTTTCTTGGTTGTCCTCCATGGCCGAACCTTGACATCGCTGTTCATTGCTGTGGCAAAGCTTTGGCAGCAAGAACAACGTGGTCATCCATCTTCACATACTCGAATGACACCATTCTCTAGGATCCTTCTTGAAGAGCAAGCTGATATATGTGGTCAAGTGGAGGAATAGGGTCCATGGCCAAAATCTGGTTTCGAAAAGGTAAGTATGACTCATTTAGCATGAGTAGGAACCTTGCCACTTCCTCCCCCTCTTTCATGGCTTGGTATTGAGCGAAAGTTGTCTCTGGTCCCTTTAGTTTCCCTTTCACCATTTCAAGTTCATTCCATAAGGCAGAAAATTAGTTTAAGATGACTAAGATTGACAAATTCCCTTACTTGAGCTTCGATAGGGCGTGATTTAATGAAAAAATCTTAGCCCTATCCAATTTCCCATACATCTCTTGTAGGTTTTCCCAAAAAAAAATTCACATCTTTGGTCAGGGGTATTCTAGCAGTGACCTTCAGAGTGAGGCAATTTCCTATCTAGGTTCGACCTAGTTAATTGTATTTCCTCCATTGTTGTGCAAGTTGGTCGTTGGATGGAATCGGGATGGTACTATCCAAAAGTCCTTCTTTATCCTTGGTCACAAGCGCTTGTTGGAGCTCGTGAGACCATAAGGAGTAGTTTTCTGGTCTCGGAAGTTTCTGCGAGATGAGGCATAGTTTGGGTCCATCGGTAGATGTGTACAATGGGTCTCCAAGGAAAAATCCGAGTCTATAGGTTGGGTAGGGATTTCTTCGGAAACCCAGTGGACCTAGCCCACTATGACCCGGAAAGGATCAACTTGACCCATAAGTAGGGCCGGGCCTGGCAACATGTGGCGGATGTGGTGGGCTTTCTTCTGACCCACTGTTCTTTCCAGGCTCCATTGGACTAGGGTTCTGAGTTGGGCCTCCTCAATTTGCTGGACTAGCATAGGTACCCTTTGAGTGTATGGGCCTAAAAATATATGTCTAGGTTGGAGCCCCAAATTGGGTTGTATAGGGTCCAATTGACCCTCATTCTCTTATGGATTTATTTGGTGTTTTGTAGGGACATCGTCTCCTCTCTAATTGTTAAGAGATTGTTCATCGCCCTCAAAGATGCCATAATTTGAATCTTGATTCTTTCACATGATACCTCCCTAAAGAGAATCAAGATGTTGGTGTTGCGGAAGCTAGGCCTAGGCGGGAGGTTCTCATATCATGTCAGAAAAGTAGAAAGTCATTGGGATTTAAAAAAAAATGCATATTGCTTTCTTAATCTTTTAATATATAATTACAACCATGTTTATAATACAAGAGGTCCAAATGAATAAAAAAAGAAAAATATACATAATATCACAAAAAGATATACATAATATCCAAATTTTTTTCCCACAATCAAGATCGATCGAGATCAATTAGAATCAGTGACAATATCTTCAATATGCATTGTTGGAATTATGCGTGCGTTTCAACAAGAATAGTAACTCCAATCAAAATCTAGAAAGTCATCTATCCAACCATTCATGGGGAAGAAATTTGTTTTCCACCAATGTTTTCCATTGTTGCTGCTGAGCTGAACGAGTTCAACAAGAGCTGCTTCATAATGTTTCTGATCAGTTCTGCATAGATCAAGGATCATAGTTTATAAACCATGCGCATTCACGCTCATTGATTTAAATCCACATGATCCACGGACATGATTGACCCCATCTACTAGGATTCAGCTTTAGGCAAGAATTTCTCAGTCTTAGTTTCATGTTGGACTATAAATTGATCTTTGGAGCACTCGCCAACCGGTCAATTCAAAGAAGAGAAAGGAGTTAGATGGGAAAGTCTTGAGGTCGACGAATGCTTAGGAATTCCTCAACATGCAAAAAAGTAAAGAAAGGAACCTCTTGGATCCTCGAAGAAATGATTCGGGTAATCGATTGTCGTTGGATCATAAACAAACGAATCTAAGGTCGTTCACCAAAGATGTTGAGCGGATGATGGTGACTTTAAGGTGATGGCATTTGGCTTTCATGGCCAGAATGGTGCTCTGGATTCTATTGGTCCAGTTCGGATTTGCCTAGGTCGGGATGGTACTCAACTGAAAAACATAGGAAGTTTCTGCTGTTGTCCAAATGCGGTTATTGCACTTCATGCTTCAGGGAAAGATGCCGAGCGAAGAGGGTGCTTTGAGCATTAAGATTAGCAATAGAGGACATTTCTGTGACACGGTAATTCACTTTGCAAAGATAAAAAACTTGAGCTATTGCGTTATAGTGCAAAGTCGCATCCTTTAGGGTGCATCTTCTCCTAGTGGTGATCAGTGGACCAGCCCGAGCCCATGTCGGGTGGTAAGGTTGAGCCCAACTTACTCTCCCCGCCTGATGCTGACGAAAAGGAAAGATAGGCATTATTTCTCAGATTAGGCTTGAACTTAATAACTATGATACTATTAGGCCAAACCCTCCAAAATGGGGAAGACTGCGTGCGCAGGCAGCCGACCTTGCTCATGATCAGGTCTGGTCTTTGCCGATAAAAACTCAGTCACTAGACCATTTTCTTCACTAATCAAAAGTTTTTGATGGATACCGCATTTAAAAGTATAGGGTAGAAAGTGCATTTCGTGCCGTTGCAGGAAATGTGCAGACCCATTGCACCAGTCGATTCACAATTTCAAAGCTTCCAAGGTCTAAATCTGACATCCAAAACGACAGCCTTCAACATAAATCGCGTGGCATCTTTGTCAACTGCAAATCGTCGCCTGT